>NW_027493496.1:0-250820 GCF_021521415.1 Bidens hawaiensis | reverse complement strand
GAGCTCACGGTGTCTGTTTTGCAGGTTATCAGAAGAACCATCTTTGTCGGGTCTAATCCCTCGTGGGAAACATCTATTTAACCCCCAGATTATCCGTAATCTGCCCGGGGTCCATTAGTGTTTCTTCATTGGCGCCATCCGTGCATAAAAGCTAGAACTTAATTTCTTTCAGTTTTTTCAAACTTCTGGAAAGATGGTTAAAGTAACTCCGGTAACCACAACCCCAGCTACTGGGGGGAATACCGGCGACTACACAGTTTTTACGAACACTACCCCGGTTACCCAAGCCGGGGTAAGTGCAGTAAATTTTACGAACACTACCCCAGTTACCCAAGCTGGGGCAAGTGCAGTAAATAATCTCTCACTGGGATTCACCGATACCCAGTTAGAGAGACAAAGAACGAGGCTCCCCCGCCAAACACTCAATGAAGTTAAAGCGTGGGCGGAAGCACGTCAAAAAGAATTCCAAGCTGAGTTGGATGAACGCTTACGTTCACTCCAACAGCCTGAGGAATTCATAGAGTACTTGGATGATGATTCGGAGGAATCCGATAGTGACGCAAACCCTCGTCATAAGGCGAAAGGGAAGCGTAAGGAAACGGACTCCCAACCGAAAAGACATTTTGGAGAAACCTTCAAATCAAAAAACGCGGGTGGAAACCCACGTGACTTCTCCAAAACATTTACACCAACTGCTGCAAAGGCGGGAACGTCCAAATTTGCAAGGGACATTGCGGAAGCAATCGTCCCGAAAAGTGCCAAACAGATGTCCAACATCGGCACTTACGATGGTATATCTGATCCAGACGATCATTTGAACAGGTTCATAGCGGGGGCAACCGTCAGTAGTTGGACGGAACCTACGTGGTGTTACATGTTCCAAATGACGCTTGTGTGGGCAGCTAGAGCGTGGTTCGATCGTCTACCGGTCCACCACATCTACAATTGGGAAGACTTCCAGCAGAAGTTTAGCCAACACTTCAGCCAACAAAGAAAGTATACCGAAGAGCAATGGACAATCCTCAATTGCATTCGAGAGGAAGATGAATCTTTGCCAGACTTCATCACTCGCTTCAACTCAAAGAAGCTAAGTCTGGGTAATATTAGCGAAGATCTTGTTCGCGCTGCTTTCATCCAGGGCGCGAACGACCCAGAGCTCATCCGCACCTTAACGGGTAGAGATGGCATGCCATCCACTTGGGATGCCATCATGACAGCAGCTAAACGCTTTGCGGAAACGGAGAAGCAACTGGGTAGAGATCTCCCCCAGAGCACAAACCTCTACACCCAGAAAACAAGAGAAGACAACATCCTTACCGCCCGACTAAACAAAAAGCGGAAGCTAGGCATTTGGCAGTCAAGGGTAAACTTTGACACCTCATCCGGCTTGCAACATCGGTTAGGCGGAAGGGATAACGTACAGACGAACCAGAACTCCAGATGGACGCCACTCACCAAAAGCGTCACCGAGATATTCGCCACTGAGGAGCTCCCATGGCCAAAGGCTCCAATAATCCGACATCGTCACAATGCTGATCGTAGCAAATACTGTGACTTTCACAGGACAAAAGGCCACAACACTGAAGAATGCACAGACGTGAAGGACATCGTCAAAGCATTTGTCAGAGATGGGACGCTCGCACACCTCGTGGCGTAACGAACGCTGAGCAGGCCGATGTGTGTAGAACCCCAGCTGGGGAAAACACGAATAAAATTGCAGCTTCAATGTTGGAGACTACATACTGCGTAGACAACGAGATCCCGAACCAGGTGCATATCGGCTCGATGGCACTCCCATCCCAACAACATGGAAGGGAGCTCAATTACACAGTGCATGTAGATCAATTCCAAACTTGTAAAGAAAAGGCCCAGAGCCACTTCTAATGGAAATGATTCTCCTTAGAACATTGATGCTGATAATCTTACATTTATACTTATGAACTTTCCACACTGATATGCCGGTCTTCACCGCATACATAAGTGGGGAAGTCGTTGCTTGTGGAAGGCGGCAAAACCCGCATAAACACAAAAAACGGCAAACCTTCACGCAGGTCAGTCATAGGTAAAATTTGGTGATCCCACTAAATGAAAGTGCCGGTCCTAACCGCACAAATCATGATAGAGGAAACCGAACTAACCTATTGACAACCGCGCGTCGAACGGTTAATTTATTCAAAACACTGATGCCGGTTTTCACCGCATAAATAAGTGTAAAGAAATCGTTGCTTGTGGAAGGCGGCAAAACCCGCATAAACACAAAAAACGGCAAACCTCCACGCAGGTCAGATATAGGTGAAGTTTAGCCATCCTACCAAGTGCAAGTGACGGTTTTACCCGCACAATCACGAAGGAGGAAGCAAAACTTCAACCTATTATCTATCACGTTCAAAGGTTAACTTATTCTAAACCCTTAGAAAATTTTTAACGAAAAGATGAGGAAAACCTCCACGCAGGTCAGATATAGGTAAAGTTTAGCCATCCTAAGTGCAAGTGACGGTCTTACCCGCACAATCACGAAGGAGGAAGCAAAACTTCAACCTATTATCTACCACGTTCAAGGGTTAACTTATTCTACACACTTGGAAAGTTGCTAATTTAAACTAAAGTATGCATGAGCAAGTCATATAACGTTTATAAAGCAAGTAATCCAGTGAAAAAAGATTTATATTTCATAATAATTCAAGTATTACAAGAATGGCCGGGTAACTACCCGCCTACAAGAATATAAATCTATACAATGTAAACCTATCCTAACAGTGGGAAGGGATCTTAAGGTTCAAGCTTCAGGACCACTCGTACCCGCACCATCAGTTGGCTGTGGCGGTTCAAGGAAGGTCTTTAGAATGGCTAGCCCATCATCAGCAGCAGCAACTTCGTTCACCTTCTCCACCACCGGATGCGGGAAGGCGGCATACTGATTCACTGCTTGGTCATATACAGCTTCAGTATCAACATCATATAAAGGGAAGTTGGAAGGCGGGATGCCTTTCTCAACGAACCCTAGACCAAGCAGGAAGCCGGCCTTTTCCCCATCCTCGTGAGAAGCGTTGAGGGCTGCGCTCATGGCATCGTCGTATGATGTGTCCGTGAAGACTCGATGCACAACCTACAAGAAAAAATACAAGTATTAAAACCTTTTCTATTTACAAAGAAAAGCGTAAAGATATAATGAAATTAAACATACCTGAGACAACGCTTCTCGAAGAAGCCATTCCTTGGCAACCAGAGCCTCCTGGAGGGCGGCTTGAGCTTGGTTACGGGCGCGTTCGGCTTCACTTTTGTTGAGGTTGGCAAGCAACACTTCTTTAGCCGCAGCCTCTTCAACGCCCTTTAGCTTCAACTCAGTGTGGTCAAGCACCCCCCTCTGGTCCAAGATCTCTTGGAGCTTCTTGGCGTCTTCCATCGCCAAGGCATCATGAGCCTGTTGGAGCGCCTCTAGTTTGGCTTTAAGTTCCTCATTCTCGAGGCGTAGAGGCTCAGCAACAGCTTCAGCCTTGGTGGCCCTCTCAGTTGCGTTCCGTGCAGTTTCCTTAGCCAGCCGAAGCTGTTCGTTAACAGCTTGGGCAGCCTTGGAACGGGCCTCGAGCCGGGCCTGAACTTCAACCTCGAGGGCCTTGAAGGCCTTCTCCTTTTCCGCAACCACTGCGGTAAGCCTCTTGTTCTCCTCCCGGACAGCCCGCGCCTGAGCTACTTCTTGAATACGAGCTGCTTTTAACTTGTCGTTTTCACGACAGAGCAGCTCGACGCGCGGCTGCATCCGGGCCAAGGGAATCCGAAGCTCGTTGGTTAGCCTACCCTCCTGGTAGCTAGCCATTGCTTCCCCCAACGCACCACTGGGAGCTGCGTGACGAGCCCACTCCACGCACTCCACAGGCGTGCGAAGGGTTGTTCCTCGGCGGATGTTCCATCGTGGAACATACACTTCATTGGAATCCGACACTGCAAAAAACAAAAAGCAGTTAGGAAAAGATGATATATATATAAAAAAAAGGCCAAAAGAACCCTACGCACCTGTAGGGTCGACAACAGGCCGATAGCCGCCAAACCCATCACCTGAACCCAAGGGAAATCCATCCAAGAGGTCAGGCAGATGGGAAGGAGGCAGAGGTTGGCGAGAAGCCCCAAGCATACCTGAAGGATCGGCCGTAGCTGCCGACGTCGGAGGAGGCATAGAGGCCGCCGCGGTAGAAACCAACGGAGGTGAATTCACCGGAGGTGAATTCACCGGAGGTGAACTCACAACCGTGGTCGCCGCTGCGGAAGTACCCGCAGAAATAGTCACCGCCGGCTCAGTGAAAGATTCAGTAAATATGGCACTGACAGCCGGCGGAGATGTCATCACAGTTGGAACAGTTGGCTCAACTGGGTGAGCAACTGAACCAACTGAAGCAGGCGCAGCCGCCTGGGTCATCGCCTCAGGTAGGTTGACCAAGCCTACCGTCATGGGTCCGGAGGTGCTCCTCCCCGCTCCACCCTGGAATGCGGTAGCATCCACGCCTGCACAAAGAAGATATATGTATAATGGCGGAAAGATATGAAGTTAAAAAGTAAAGGAAGTTTGTACTTACGGGTTTTCTTGAGCCTAAAAGTGCGAACAGGCGGGGACGAACCCGATGGAGCCTGCCTCTTCACGCCGCTCACCGTCGTTGTCCTGGGCTGCTCGGAGGTGACGGTCGTCTCAGCCTCCGGAGCAGTGGTCTTAGCACCACCAGGGTTCCCCGCCACCTCCTCGCTTTCGGTCTCTGAATCAGACCGATGCACCGGATCGGCAGTGGAGGCAACCTTCGCCTTCCCCTTCCCGCCGGCAGTCTTCTTCTTCCGCACCAACGGAGGACCATCTGCGGATTCCTCATCAGAAGATGACAAGATTAGAGGAATTCCAGCAGAGGTTTCAGCATTGAGAGGTCGATGGTTGAATAACGCCTTACCTGGCCGCGTGGCGCTCAGAATAGGGTGGCCTGGCGGGTAGACCTCCACAAACCGATCCCTAATTTTCTCCAAGATGGGCAACTCGTTCTCATCGAGAGCACGAGTACCCATCCGAGCGGGACTATCACTCTCCCGCGGCTGCAGGAGAGACTGCAAGTCGTTCCCCTCTTAAATAAAAGAAACAGTTAGAAGACAAACCTATATAAACAAAGAAGACAGAGCATACCGTAAGGGACAGAGTTCAAACCGTATTCGAGGACGATGGGAACCTGTGACGCCTCCTTCCACACCCGGCTCATCCCAAGCATCACCATCCCAGACTCCGCAAAGCGGTACACCGGAGTCTAGATCCGGGAGATCTTGGCGAACCATTCCGCCTCCTGGTAGTTTGGGGCGTGAAGGGCGGGGAGTGCTATCCCATTCTTAAACGTCATCGCTATCGGGACGAGGCGAGCGGAGATATAAAAAAACTCCCTCTTCCACGACCGAAGACTGCGCTCGGTTGCGCAGATCTTCACACCCTTGATCCGATTGACCAAGGTATACCACTCCTGGATGCACCTCCAAGAATAGAAGGTCATCAGGCGGTCAACATGGGGCTCCACGCCCAGAATGAGGCACACCCACTCAAAGTGGCGGATCTTGGCGATCGCCATCGGGTGTACCTCCGTCATATGCACCCCGTGCCTCTCCAAGACACGGTATACAAACTTCGTCAATGGGAACCTGAGATTCCCATAAACGAAGAATGCAGCGTACACCCCTATCTTGCCCTTGGGGGCATCGTACACCGTCTGGTGTGGCTCCGGAAACTCAGGCTCGAACGGCTCGAGCATGAACTTCCGGACGATGTACTGAAAAAGCTCAGTGGGAAGAGCACACTCGCATTCGCCAGCAGTGCTCTTATCGTCTTTATCAGACGTAGACGTCGGGATCTCGACGTGCACGTCAGATTCCTCGGCAGCAGCTTCGAAATCGTGAGTTGAAGACATGGTTTGGAGGTAAGGGAACGATTTCAGAAAGTATTCGCCGGAAATCGTTTACAAGAAGAGGAGTGAAAGTGTGAATTACAAAGGACCCTCTCCCCCTTTATATACTCATCGCAATTAATGCGATGAATTTAATGCGGAAGAGAGAGAAATCACAGGTGCAATGAAACTATGACACGTGGCAAAGTGCAAGCTGGCAACAGCTGTTGAAAGGACGCGTGCCATTAATTTCGCGGCCACGCGCCCGAAAAATCGCGCCCACGCGCCTGAAAAAGCGTCTGGAATGACCATGTACTGTCACGTCGCCATAACTTCCTGCACGTCCTGACACAGTCAGAAGAAACCGTCGGACGACGTTTCAACAGTTTGGACTGTTCTTATCCTTTCAACAACTCTTCGAATTTCAAAATTTCAAAAAGATTCAAAAGTAAGCGGGAAAATACCCCTTACCTTGGCAACCAAGAAACTATAAGACAGGTGCGAGTACAGTGTTAAGGCAAAACCCTTCACATACTTAGCACCTGCAGGGAATTGAAGCCAAGAATACCTCGGCAACCAAGTAACCATAAGATGGGTGCGAGTACAGTGTCAAGGCAAAACCCTTCACATACTTAGCACCCGCAGGGAATTGAAGCCAGGAATACCTTGGAAGTAAAGTAACTATAAGACGAGTGCGGGTACAGTGTCAAGGCAAAACCCTTCACATACCTAGCACTCCGCAGGAAATTGAAACCAAGAAGGATCTTCTGGGCAGTGCTTGCGGAAACGGGAATAACATCCCCGCATAGCGGGAACGTCGAGAACTAGATTGTTTGAACCTCCAAGATGGAATTGGTTGTTTAAACATAATTGATCACTATGTTCAAAACTACCAAAACCTCATGGAGAATCTACACAAGTGGAACTCAACGCTCCTGACTTGCGAGGAGGTTATAGACCTACCCGCATCACACCCAAAGATCAAGCAGGAAAGTCGGGAATTTCTGCGTGACATTAGGACTTCCGCGGGAAGAATCCCCATGGAAAACCTTAAAACCAAACCATTTTCAAAACCCTTTGCTTAAGTCCAAAAGTTCACCTCACTTATTAAACATTCATGAGAAGAACATTGGACTGGGGGGACTTGAAGAGGTAGGTCCCAGCAGAGCCCAGTTGGACCCGCAGGACTCACCTTGAAGAGAGACGTCTGCGCAGAAACCAACTGGATCCGCAGGACCCACCATGCTCAGAGACGTGACGTCCTTACGCGCAGTACGCAAGCTGTTCCCGCAGGAAATGCCTCCCAATGGTGAAGTACTCCGCCTGTTCCCGCAGCTGCGGATACAAGCCATCAGGGAAGGCCACCCGCGCAGCAAGGCTACACGCACAAGGCACTTAGCTCTCAAAATAATTCAGTAATGTCCCTGAAGGAATGAGCAAAGCCGGGAACAATCCCGCACAAAGGCGGGAGGGGGAATACTCCCGCCCAAATGAGCCAGTCCGTATGATACTGGAGGATCTTTTGTACTGTACCTGACGAGGTATGGGCAAAAGATCTGACCAGAGATACGACAGCTCATTAACAGTATGGCGAGCAGCATGCTCTTGTACTGTATGTCACTATTAGCCGCTGCATACTCACCAACTCCTGTCATACCACGTGCATAGCCTGCAGTTGGTGGAAAAGGAATAGTACACAGCAGGCCTGGTCACTGTCAGCCGCTGCCTACCCACCAACTACCAGCATGGCACGTGCGTAGGCCACAGTTGGTAGAACAGGAATACTATTCAGCCGGCTATACCTTCTTGGAAACCTACCTTCGGCTATAAATACCCCAAATGGTATGATCATCTTATCATCTTATCTTGTATCTTATATCTTATACCTGATATCTGCTCTAGCAATCTCTTAATATACACTTATATTCAAGAGCAATCTAGTCTGATTCTCACGCCGGAGGGTGGTCACAAGGAGGTACCCCCCCCCCCTTCTCAGTGACGAGCTCACGGTGTCTGTTTTGCAGGTTATCAGAAGAACCATCTTTGCCGGGTCTAATCCCTGTGGGAAACATCTATTTAACCCCCAGATTATCCGTAATCTGTCCGGGGTCCATTAGTGTTTCTTCAGAGTATTTACAGTACTTTGGAGGAAGTGGACTCGTAAGTATATTATTCTCTACCTTCGTTATAATACTTGTCGACTTATAAACACGATTGCGGTTAACATTATTGCCTACATGCAGATACATGTTACCAGCATCGATTTCACACTGCTATCTTCGATCGCTCCTTTTTGGGTTTATAATGACATGAGTGTTCGAAAATGGTGAGCCACAATCAACCCACCATTTTCTCGTTTGTGGGCGTTTTGCTTAATGTTACATATGATTATCTGATTCTGGATTCGTTTTTAAATGCAGGACCGACAAGGGGTTTTGGCTTGTTCCGTTATCTGTGATTCCATTTTTGGGTCCTGCGTTATATGTTCTTGAAGAAACGTGGATCGACTCACTGGTAGACGATCTACTTTCCTCGGGTGTGATTATGCTTCTTCACCGATGGATCTCTGGGATCTGTGTTCTTCCACCTACAAAATGAACAGCACCGTCAACTTACCCCTCAGAAAGGGACAGAGGGGTCCTCTTTGGGGTAACCCTCCGGTGTGAGAATAAGTATTTGTAGGAGAAGATAATGTTATGAGAGTAAGGAAATCTGGAGAGTATTGCTTAACAGCTGAATACTCTGTACTTGGATGTGATTGGATGTGATTGAGTGTGTTTGAATATGATTGAATCTCTCCTTGTGGAGTTGATGCTGTATTTATAGTGCTAGGGTTTTCACTGATTGGGCTCAGCCTTGTTGGCCTCCTCCAATTGCTCTGCGCCACGTGTCCTCTGGGACACCTGGTGCTTTCTCATTGGTTATAATCACGTGGTAGCACATGGGTTATGCTGAGTTGTCCACCTTTCATTTGGCAGCTGTCAACATCAGCATATTCTTATTCCTTAAAAAGATACCTTCTGGAAGGTTGTCTGACGTGCACAATCAAGGTTGCCCTAATCCTGATTTGGATAAGGGCGAGGTTGATTATGTGCATGTATGATATGCGCTTATCCTGAGGATGCGCAAGGTCTTCTCTTTATTCTCACGCGCAGATGTTTCATGCGCAGATGTGATATGCACAAGCATGTGATATGCGCCACACGCGGATGCGCCACGCGCAGATGTGATGTGCGTGAGCATATGTGATGCGTGAGCATATGTGATGCCTGAGCATGTGATGCATGAGCATATGTGATGCATGAGCATGTGATGCATGCGCCATGCGCATAGGTTTTGGCTTTGTGCCTTCATAAAGTCTTGATTTCAAGCCTCTTGTCTATATCTTGTGGGTTGACCCGCCTCGCTCGGTGTTGAGGCGGGTACATACCTCTTCAAGCCCCCCCAGTCTAATGTGTGTCTTGTCTCGCGCGAGCGAGGTAAGATAGATGTTAGACTAAATAGTTTGCTCTTTTAGTAGGGGTTTTGTCTTTTTCTTCTTATTATTCATCGTTGCGTGAAATTCTATCCTTTTAGTTGAAAACGAATCGTCCCTGTACGTGATTGGTTGTTGCTGACATGCGTCAGTGATGGAGACGTGTCAGACCTTTCGTGTGCTCGAGGTGCTACAGTTGCCTTTCGTGTCCCCTCAAATAGTGTCAGGGACACGTGTCGCGCTCGCGTTGGTCTGTTGGTGCGAGTGGTGGCGCGTGAACTCTGGCAGCAGCTGTACAGTTTCTTTTCGTGTCCCCTCACACAGTGTCATGTACACGTGTCGCGCTCCCGTTGGCTTACTCCTGCGAGTGGGGGCGCGTGAAGTCCGATTAGCACCAATTTTTCTCTCTCCTGGGCCTATAAAAGCCAGCCCTTAGTTTTTTTATCCTTCATCTTCTTGTTTATTATTCAGAGCTCTTTTCTTTCTTTCATTATATTCCGATTACGTGTCTTCTACTTCCAGATTTCTGTTCTTTAGAAGCATCCTTTGTTCGTTGTCACAGTTGTATGTCTGATAGCTCAGACAACACAATCTCCCCCATCAATCGCCGTGTTAAATCGTTAGTGATGTCTACATTGAAGAAGACCGGCAAGGGGAAGAAGGCTGCTGAGGTCTCATCGGAGGAGGTAGGGAGGACCAAGGCCGTGAAGAGGTGGAATGAAATCCCCTGCAAACTGAGGCAGGCTGATCTTGACAGCCTTATCGCCTCTCAGGGTTTTCTCCCTGTGTTTGGCTGCATGTTGCCTGAGGCCGGGCAAACGGCGGCGGACCCGCCTACCGGCTATATATCCCTTTATAGCCATTTTTTCACCCACTGCAACCTTCGTCTCCCGATGACAAGGTTTGTGGGTGCACTACTTAAGTTTTATGGGATTCATATATCCCAAGTCCATCCGTTTGGACTTGTGCGCATGACTCACTTTGAGTTCATGTGCAAATCCCAGCGCGAGGAGCCCACCCCTCGTCGCTTTCAATTTTTTTATAAGCCCAAGATCCAAGATTCTTGGTTCTCCTTTATTCCTCGCAGTCAGAAGGTCAAGTGCTCCACTGTTTCATTCAAGAGCCTTCATGACTGGTCTGAGAGGTTTTTTTACATCAGGGCTGGTGTGATCCCCATCCGTATGACCATGCGCGCGATATCTTCTGCACCTGCGGATGTGGGTGTCCTCAAGAACCCAACTGGCGCCTGGGTAACTAAGTTGACCGCTGAACCATCCCCCGCCAAGAACATTTGTGAGGAGGCGCTGGTGGGGGTTGGTATGAGCAGGAGGTGGGCAGATAGCGCGACTGAGCCCGTTATCCAAGTTGACGGCTTGCGTAAGTTAAACTCATTGTATTACTTCTGCGCGAACATAATTTGTTTTTCTGATATCATTTGACTTGTTTTTTGCAGTCAGCAAGGAGTATGTCCATGCCGCTTATGATGAGCACATGGAGGGTGACTCCGTCGCGCTGGGCGCTGGGGAGGTTGGCTTCCCCGATCGCTTCGATGACATGTTCATCCCTGTTGATCTGGGATTTATCTTCGACAGCGATGCGCCTGGTAAGCCTTTGTACTTATGCATTTTCCTTTATAATACCAAATTTTGCTAACACTTCTGTTGCGTGTATTGTAGATGCGCTCGAAAACTACGAGCTGGAGCTCGCGGAAGAGGAGGAGGAGGAGGCGCCCCAACTAAAGCGTAAAGCTAAGGGGAAAACTGGCGCGGGGGCCAGTAAGAAACAGAAGAAAGATGTTGCCCCTGTTGTTCAGGATCCTCCTACTCAGGCGGGGGGATTTGGGAAAACCCAGGAGTTTACCACCAAGGTTTCCTTGTCTTCCCTGCCTCAAAAAGTGGGCAGACCTCCTGTCCACCTGAGGTATGGTGCCACTACCTCCTCCCTTCGCGCGGCGGAAAAGGGAAGCGGTGTTGCGCCTTCGACAGGTATACTTTGCTTATCCTTTGCTTATCTTTTATGGTTCTATGAGCGCGATTCTTATAGAATTACTAATGAATCTTGTCTTACTCAAATGTTTGTAGAGCCGGCGACAGCGCAACAAGATGCCGAGGCTGCGCCGGAGGTCGCTTCGAAGTCCCCTGTTTTACCCTCAAAGAAGGGTAGAATGGACTTCATGGCGATGTTTGCTTCGCGAACGGAGTTGCGCCAAGGTACGTATTGCGCTCTTATTTTCTGACTTTCTTTTAGATCAAGTCATGAACCATTTCTTTTTGTTGATTTTTTCATAGAAGCCGTAGCTGGCGTACAAGCTGCTGGCGGCACTCCTGGCGCCGGTGCCAGCGCCGTTGGCTCTGCTCCTGCTCCTGCAAGCGATGAATCTCCCCTCATCGGGATTACTAAGGAGCAGGAGGCCGTTTTGCGCGCCGACCTGGCGGCGTCGAGACCTCCCTCACCTCCTCCTGCGCACAGCCCTCCTCGCGAGACCGATTTTGGCTCTAGGTCGCAGGAGAAAAGGCCTGTTTCCGAGGAGGATGAGGAGTTTGAAGTTGAAGACTCCGACCGCGGTCGCGCCAATCCTGCAGCGCCACGAGGCTTCGTGGCTGAGCCTTCTCGTGGGGCTGGCGCTGACTTTTCTGCTTCATCCCCGCAGGTATAGTTTCTTTTTTGCTCCGCTGCGCGGACTTCCATCTTAATGTTTTGATGACTTAGATAATTACTTTGTTTTTGCAGGAAGCCGATCACATTTACCGCCCGAGATGGAATATTACTGAAGACAGCACATTTCAGTCCATGGGTGTGTGTGCGGAATTCTGGGCTCATGCTGTGCCTCCATCTGAAAGGAGGTTCCAGGAGGACCGCGCTCGCGACGACTTGCTCAACGATCATATGTTTGCTGGGTCGGCTTTCTTTGCTGCCTCCCAAGAGCTTCGCCATGATTACGTAAAAGTACGTGATGCTCTTGCGGAAGCCAAGCAAGAGGCTAAGGTGTCTGCTTGGCATCTTTCTGATGCTCGAGAGAGAGCTGAGAAGCTCCAAGCAGAGCTCAGTGAGAACAGAGCAAGTGCCAACAGCGCCTTCGTGAAGCGCGGGCATGAGCTTCAGGCTGCGCGGGAGAAGCTACAAGCGGTGGAGGCGGACGCGGCCAAGTACGCGCGCAGAGCGCGCGACTTGGAGCTGGAGGCGGAGGCGCGTGACCAAGCTCTTGTCCAGTCTATAACTGAAAAATCATCACTGGAGAGTGAGGTTGCGCGCCTGAAGAAGGAGCTGGCAGCCGCGCAGGCCGATAAAGATGAAGCCTTGGCGACGGCAGCGTCTAGCCAGGAAGCACTTGATGCTGCGCGGGCGGAAAAAGAAGAAACCTTGGCGGCAGCAGCGTCCGACAAAGAGGAGCTGAAAAAGACTAAGGAAACTGTTGAGTTATTAAACTCTCAGGTTCCTGCCCTCGAGACGTCTGTTGCTGGCCTCGCGCAGGATCGCCAATGGCTAATCTCACAGGGCATGACTCGTTGCGCTTTCGCGATGAAATACTCAGACGAGTTTCAGGCCCTTGTGATGGACTGCAACGCTGCCGCGCGCTTGGTGGGTCGAGCTGAAGGGTTTACGGATGGCTATGAATATGGCATGTTGAAGAAGAACCCATCCGAGTACCCTTATCAGAGCGACGTTGCCTGCGCGGACATGGCCGCGATGGGGGAGAAGTATATGAATACTCCCATTCCCATCCTTGCGCAGGTATTTTAACCTTAATGAGATTACCTTGACTTATTTTCTAAGTCTTTTTGTACTCATATTTTTGCTTATGATTTGCAGATATCCGCGCTTGCTGACCAGCCCGACCTCGGCGCGCTAAAGAAATTACTTGACGAGTGCGAAGGGGCTGGTGGCGGCGATGATGGCGCGGGGACTGCTGCTCCTGCAAGCGGCTCTGGCGTGGCCAAAGGATCCGCTCCTGACACTGTTGTGATAGAAGACTCCATTCAAGATGAACAACTTGACTATGGTCAGTTTGGAGATGACGAGGAGCAGGCTGCGCCAGATGCCGAGGGCGATGATGAGGATGATGAAGAGGCTGATGTCAACGTGGAGACTTGAGAAGCCCTTCATGTTTTTTATTTTTATTTGTAGTTTGTATCTCATCTTGTAAACTTGTAAATTTCAATGCTTTGGAATGAAAAGTTATTTTTCCCTTCTTCGCATCTTGCGCATTCCCCATTCATCTCTTTATATCGCATGTTTGCTTGTTGAATATAAGATATGCTTGCACGTTGGAATAAGAACAAGGTTGTAAGGAATTTATTATACTTAACCCTTGTCATATTGTAAGTGATTTTGCCATATCCTGATTATGTTGACACGTGTGTTGGCGTTTTCATTATTCCTCTTTTGCGCGACGTTATCGCGCATGGAATTATGAGTTTTTTAGCCTTTACGTGTCAATATGTGTTACTCAGATATCCATTACAATTTCATGCGCGACCTCGACCTGAGACCTTAACAACTATGTTTTGGCATTCGCTTTGCCTTAGTTATGCTTAGGTATTTTTATGGTCAGTCTGCGCAGCATGTAGAATGGATGTTGTAAGTGATTTGAGCTAAGGCTCACATTATTGGGCTAAAGCCCTGAGCTAAGGCTCATATTATTGGGCTAAGGCCCTGACGTTTTAGAGTTAAGACTCATTAACGCGTTTGAGCTTTGAAGCTCGCGCATGTATGTTTTACTTCGTTTTATTTCGTTTTGATGTCAATACAATGTTGTCATATTGCTCAAAATTAATAAAGGGAAGTGTGAAACATGTATGCAAAAGGTAATAGAATTGGGCTAAGGCCCTGACGTTGTAGAGTTAAGACTCGTTAACGCGTTTGAGCTTGAAGCTCGCGCATGTATGTTTTACTTCGTTTTTATTTCGTTTTGATGTCAATACAATGTTGTCATATTGCTCAAAATTAATAAAGGGAAGTGTGAAATGTGACATCTGCGCGGCTAGCTTCATTGTTTCGAAGGACAAAATCATTTTTCTTGAAGTGGCATTCTTTCACGCGCTGGTTGTAATATTTTTCCAGCTTTTTCTTGTACTTGGCTTCACTGATGATAGCCGCCTCTCTGCGCCCTTCAAGTAAGTTGAGATCCAACCTCCTTTCGCGCTCGTTATCAATCTTGTTCATCATGAGCACTCTATGGGATGGGCATCCAATTTCTGCTGGAATCATTGCCTCCGTTCCATAGGTTAGGCTGAACGGGGATTCGCCATTGCTGGTTTTGCTTAATGTCCTGTGTGCCCACAGGACATTAGGTAGCTCTTAGACCCAAGAATGGGATTCTCCCTCCAACCTTTTCTTCAGCCCATTTAACAAACTTTGATTCGCGCGCTCCACTTGGC
Organism: Bidens hawaiensis; assembly: GCF_021521415.1. Lineage (NCBI taxonomy): Eukaryota > Viridiplantae > Streptophyta > Magnoliopsida > Asterales > Asteraceae > Bidens > Bidens hawaiensis. The sequence continues at coordinate 236,070 of NW_027493496.1, read as the reverse complement.
CATTCCCCTGAGGGTGGTATACCGAAGTGAAGATTTGGTTGATGCGCAATTCCTTGAGCCAGTTTGATAACTTCTTGTCAGTGAATTGTTTGCCATTATCGCTCACAATTTCCATGGGCAAGCCAAAACGGCATATGATGTGGCTCTAAATAAACTGCTTCATCGCTTCGGCTGTGATTTTTGCTAGTGGCTTGGCTTCAACCCATTTTGTAAAATAGTCTACTGCCACTACCAAAAATTTTACTCGCCCTTGCGCTTGCGGTAGGGAACCCACAATGTCGATTGCCCATTTGTGGAAAGGCCATGCGGAGGTCACCGGAATCAAGTTGTTCTTTGGCCGCATGGTGTTTGGCGCATAGCTCTGACATGCTTTGCATTTTTGGATCTCTTTTAGAGCGTCCAAGTACATGCCAGGCCAATAGTAACCTGCGCTCATTGCCTTGACAACCACCATGCGCGGGCCAGCATGTATTCCACAGATTCCTTCATGTATCTCTCTAATCACATAGCTTGCTTCCTCAGCATCTAGGCATTTCATGAGCGGTCCAAGATAAGAGCGTCGATATAATGTACCATCAAGCAGTTCATAGTTCTGTGACTTGTGTCTTATCTTCCTCGCCTGTGCGCGATCATCCGGTAGCTTTCCCTCCTTCAAGAATTCCATTATTGGAGTTATCCATGATGAAGGGGTTGTATGAGTTACAAGGACAGACTTTGCTACCACCGACGGGTTGCTCATTACTTCTACCCTTACATCTTTGCCAAAGTGATCGAAACTGGTTGATGCCATCTTGCTCAGCGCGTCAGCAGATTTGTTTTCACTGCGCGGAATATGAATGATTCTGAAGCTGTCAAATTGCTCGATGAGCTTTTTCGCCTGCTCTAGATACAGAGGCATGGTGTTCTCCTTGGCATCATAAAGGCCATTGACCTGTGCTGCTACCAAGTATGAATCAACATGGGCCTCTAGCTTTTTAACTCCGAATTTGTGCGCGATGCGCAGGCCAGCCAGCAGGGCTTCATACTCAGCCTCATTGTTGGTGCTCTTGAAGTCCAACCTGATGGCGTAAGTATATTCATGATTCTCTGGATCCACCAGCTTGAGACCTGCGCCTGACCCTTCGTTGTTTGAAGCTCCGTCAGTGAACAATCTCCAAACATTTTCTTCATCATTGGCTCGCGGAGGGTCTACCTCGCGCTGAGCCTCTTCAACTATTCCTTCGGGGACTTCTGCGATGAAATCAGCCAAGACTTGTCCCTTTATTGCTGGACGGGGCTTATAGGCGATCGTGTGCTCACCTAATTCCAGCGCCCACTTTGTCAGCCTTCCTGAGAGCGCGGGACGCCGCAAGAGTTGCTGGATGTTGTGACCAGTCAGAACTTCAATGGGATGACCATTGAAATATCTATGAAGCTTGCGCGACGCGTGTGTTAGTGATAAAACTAACTTTTCCATGATGGAGTAGCGCGTCTCAGGATCTGTCAGCACCCGACTCACATAGTATATTGGCGTTTGGATTCCCTTGCGATCCACCAATAATACTGCGCCGATAGCGCGCTCTCCTGCTGATAGGTACAACGTCAAAGTTTCACCAGGAAGTGGAGCTGTGAGCGCGGGCAGATTTATCAAACATTCTTTTATCTCACTGAAAACTTGCTCGGCCTCAGGAGTCCATTTGAACTGGCTTTTCTTTAAGCAGTTTCTCAATGTATTGACAAATGGGGTAGATTTGCTTGCATGGTTCGCTAGGAACCTGTTGATTGATACCAATCTACCATTCAGCTTCTGAACTTCTTTCATGGTGGATGGCGAGGGCATGTCAAGGATGGCCTCCACCTTCTCAGGGTTCACCTTGAAACCATCCTTGGTGACCATTACACCTAGAAATTTTCCCTCTAGTACGCCGAAAGTGCATTTGCTCGGATTGAGCTTCATGTTAACTTCCTTTAGGCGCCCAAGGGTTTCTTCGATGTGTTTGAGCATTTGCTTTTCCTCCCTGCTCTTGATCACCAAATCATCCACATAGACTTCTAGGTTTCTTCCGATTTGCTCGCTGAAAACGGCATCCATAAGTCTTTGGTAGGTGGCGCCCGCATTCTTCAAACCAAAGGGCATTTTTGTGTAACAAAAAACACCCTTGTCGGTTCTGAAGGCGGTATTGTCCTCATCTTGTGGTGCCATTTGAATCTGGTGATAGCCTTTGTAGGCATCCAGGAAACATTTTAGCTTGAATGGCGCCACGGAGTCCACCTTTGCATCGATGTTTGGGAGGGGGTAACAATCCTTTGGGCATGCTTTGTTGAGGTCCTTGAAGTCAATGCACATCCTCCACGACCCGTTACTTTTCTTTACCATCACAGGATTGGCTACCCATGTCTGGTATCGTATCGGGCGGATGATGTTTGCGCGCAATAGATCCTCAACTTGTTCATTCATGGCCCTCGCCTTTTCATCCCCCATGACTCTCTTCTTTTGAGCAATTGGCTCTACAGACTTGAAGGTGTTGAGAGAATGCTGCGCCAGGTCTCGCGGAACCCCAGTCATATCAGAGTGCTGCCACGCGAAGACCGACATATATGCTGTGAGCAACCTTTTCATTCTCAACCTCGTGTCGTCTGATATCGTTGCGCCAATTGTGATCTTCTGCTCTGGGAATTTTGGGTTGAGAATCCATTCCTCTGGCGCATTGTCTGCCATTGGAAGTTTCATTCTCCCCTCCCGCGGAGTACTTGTCACTGCGCACAAATGATCTCTGTATACAAAAGTTACACCTGTTGGTGTTGGGAACCCCAACGCGCCGTGCGCTGGCGACGGTATGGCGTTGAATTGGGCAATCGTTTCCCTACCCAAGATCATATTGTGGCAAGAAGTGGTGGGCAAGACCAGGAAGTTGACAACTTCGGCTCGCTTATGTTTGTCATCCCCCATAGTTAGCTCAAATTGTATTTGACCTAGGGGATGAATGATTTCATTTGAAACACCAGAGATTGGTGCATTCACAATTTCAAGCCTTGCTTGGTCTGCCGGATCCAGTTTTCTGAAACATTGCTCATACATGATGTCTGATTCGCTGCCAGTGTCCACCAGGACTTTTGACACTTCGTAATGAGCAATGTGTGTAGTGATGACAAGAGGACTGCTGATAGAAGGACCTCCCCTGATTCTTGGGAAGATTACTTGTTGCTCGCGCCAATCTCCTTGGATTTGCGTGCTTCTCTTTCTTGATGTTTGCCCTTGCCTTCCTCCCTCGGCTACACAGATTCTTTTGTACTTTTTGCTGGCAGAGGCTCCTTCTGGTTGTTCATTTTCTGGTCTTGAGTTTTTTACCATGTGAGCCAGCTTGCCTGATTTCACATCCTTTTCAATTGCATCCTTCAAGTGGTGGCATGCATCAGTGTTGTGTCCTGTGGACTTGTGAAACTCACAGTACTTGCCACTGTCTGATGGTCCCTTGTAGTGTAGTGGCTTGGGGCTTTTGAACTGGACATTCTCAGTGCTTAACACCTGTGAAGGCGTTTTAGTGAGGGGAGTCCATATTCTTGGCAGAGGTCTGTTAGGATCTCTGCCGCCTTCCCTCTTGTCACCCTCCCCGCGATTACGAACATCTTTTTGGGGCTGGGGTGAGCTTGGTTGCGCCTGCTTTTCTGCGGAAGAAAAACTGGTTGGTTGCAACCTGGACCATACAGAGTTCTGTTTGCCCCTTTTTTCTTTGCTGCGCGGTGACTCAGCTTGATGCGCTCTTTCTCTTGCCCTATCTTGGGCAATTTGTTTTTCATTTCTCGCGAAGACTCGCGATGCTTCCATTAGTTTGGCCCAAGTGGTGGGCATGCCATCTCTGCTTACGAGAGCTCGGCGGAGTTGATCACTGCGCGCGCCTTGTATAAAGGCCACGCGCAGGAGTTGCTCAGTTATACCTCCGATTGCCAGAGACTCCTGATTGAAACGTGTTATGTAGTCTTCAATCGTTTCATCATTCCTGCGCACGCAGTGCATGATGTCATCAGGGTCGCGCGTGTGTCTGCGCTGCTGTACGAAATGGGCTTGGAACTTTTCCAATAGTTCCTCGAACCCATCGATTTGCCCAGTCGGCAAGCTCTCGAACCAGGCACGCGCCGCGCCCGTGAGGCAGCGAGCAAACATGTGACACCATGTTGGCATCGTCCAGCTCTCTAGGTTTCCCGTGTTGTAAAAACCTTGCAAGAAATCGTCTGGATCTGTTGTGCCGTCATATTTGCCCAAACCACTTGGCATCTTGGTTTTGTGCTGGATGGGAGCCTTCGCGATGCGCTCAGTGAACTTTGAATGTTTCACCAAGATGGCTGGTCTATACGGTGTGGTTACGTCCACTTGCCCTCTAACTGGTGGGCTGTACGGCATGTGCAGATCCAGATCGGCTCTGGCTCCAGGCGCCATGTTCACAGGCGCGCGGAGCTGTGAGCCTCCTGCATGAGTATCTCGCGTCTTCCTCATGCTGTGCACTTCTTCATCACTGAACTCAGTGTGTGCAGTGTGAACAGAATGTCCTTCTTCCGGCGCGCGCGCCCTTTTTGTTCCATGGACAGTTTGCTTATCAAACGCTTGCCTTTGTGTTAAGTCGGCTAACTTTTTCTGTTTGACCATCTCATTATACTTGTCCATTAGACGCCGCTGCTCGTTTATGAGCCATTCTTTAGGGTCATTTGTTTCATCTTCTGGACCCATTGGTCCTTTTTGTTTCGCGCCGGCAAGATTTTGTAACGTGAGATCGTCTGGAGGAGTTTCAGTCTGGCCATGAGGAGTTGTGATGAAGGGACGGTTACTGGTGGTGCGCGTAGAATCACGCGGCACCCTCAGAAACTGTTGTCCCTCATTAACATCCTCACGTTCAATATCCTCCAGAACTTGATCAACGTTACGAACGCCAGAAACCATGGTGAAAATTTTTTTTATAGATCTGATGAGATCTTGTTGCCGTTGTAACAGTGGATGGCGCCAATGAAGAAACGTGGATCGACTCACTGGTAGACGATCTACTTTCCTCGGGTGTGATTATGCTTCTTCACCGATGGATCTCTGGGATCTGTGTTCTTCCACCTACAAAATGAACAACACCGTCAACTTACCCCTCAGAAAGGGACAGAGGGGTCCTCTTTGGGGTAACCCTCCGGTGTGAGAATAAGTATTTGTAGGAGAAGATAATGTTATGAGAGTAAGGAAATCTGGAGAGTATTGCTTAACAGCTGAATACTCTGTACTTGGATGTGATTGGATGTGATTGAGTGTGTTTGAATATGATTGAATCTCTCCTTGTGGAGTTGATGCTGTATTTATAGTGCTAGGGTTTCCACTAATTGGGCTCAGCCTTGTTGGCCTCCTCCAATTGCTCTGCGCCACGTGTCCTCTGGGACACCTGGTGCTTTCTCATTGGTTATAATCACGTGGTAGCACATGGGTTATGCTGAGTTGTCCACCTTTCATTTGGCAGCTGTCAACATCAGCATATTCTTATTCCTTAAAAAGATACCTTCTGGAAGGTTGTCTGACGTGCACAATCAAGGTTGCCCTAATCCTGATTTGGATAAGGGCGAGGTTGATTATGTGCATGTATGATATGCGCCTATCCTGAGGATGCGCGAGGTCTTCTGTTTATTCTCACGCGCAGATGTTTCATGCGCAGATGTGATATGCACAAGCATGTGATATGCGCCACGCGCGGATGCGCCACGCGCAGATGTGATGTGCGTGAGCATATGTGATGCGTGAGCATATGTGATGCCTGAGCATGTGATGCATGAGCATATGTGATGCATGAGCATGTGATGCATGCGCCATGCGCATAGGTTTTGGCTTTGTGCCTTCATAAAGTCTTGATTTCAAGCCTCTTGTCTATATCTTGTGGGTTGACCCGCCTCGCTCGGTGTTGAGGCGGGTACATACCTCTTCAGTTCTGTTGAGGCCATCACTTGCTGCTGCATCAAAGCAGGAATAATGCATTGTTGTTGTTGTAATAAAAATGTTTTTAGTAGAGAAGGTGAATGTAGCATAAATGTAACGAGCTTAAGCCTTAAGCTGTTGTATTATATAGTTATTGAATTTTTATTTATAAGTTATAATCATTAGCTAAAAACATGATACCACCAAAACATTATCTCATGACATGTAACTAACATCTAATGTTGTAATGAAGCTAGTAAGTCAATTATTATTTATATAAATATATATAAGTTTTATTAAATGTGTAAAATATATATTTATGTAAGTCTGTTTTTTTGTCTTTGTGGTTTGACCTAGAGGTTCACAAATCGGGTCTTTTAAGATATGGGTCTGGTTTTGGTTAACAAAATCAAGAACCGGGTAGGGTCAGGTCTAGTTACAGGTAGTTTCGAGGATTTGGCCGGTTTTTCACTGGTTTTTGGCCGGTTCGGGTAGAGGGGGAACTAGTTCCGTTTAGGTTCCAGGTTCGGATATGGCTTCTCTGAGGAACTAGAACCGGTCTCTACCCAACGATTCGGGTTGGGTGGGTCCAATTCTAATTCGGGTACACCGGGTTAGGTCCGGAACCGGTTTTTTTTTTCATCTCTAGTTTGATCATTTTAATTTGTTTGATATTGTAATCAGTTCAGTATTTGGTCATATCAGCCACTATGGTACCATTCCTAACACCATTATTTAAAAAAAAACAAGTTATATTTATAAATGTATGCAGGTAATATATTAATAAATAGTAAGCAGGCTTAAACCTGAACTTTTGGCATTAATGTTTGAAACTAGACAAGATCGAGCTTTTGACATAAAGCGTGAAACAAGACGAACTCATTGGTTATAATCACGTGGTAGCACATGGGTTATGCTGAGTTGTCCACCTTTCATTTGGCAGCTGTCAACATCAGCATATTCTTATTCCTTAAAAAGATACCTTCTGGAAGGTTGTCTGACGTGCACAATCAAGGTTGCCCTAATCCTGATTTGGATAAGGGCGAGGTTGATTATGTGCATGTATGATATGCGCCTATCCTGAGGATGCGCGAGGTCTTCTCTTTATTCTCACGCGCAGATGTTTCATGCGCAGATGTGATATGCACAAGCATGTGATATGCGCCACGCGCGGATGCGCCACGCGCAGATGTGATGTGCGTGAGCATATGTGATGCGTGAGCATATGTGATGCCTGAGCATGTGATGCATGAGCATATGTGATGCATGAGCATGTGATGCATGCGCCATGCGCATAGGTTTTGGCTTTGTGCCTTCATAAAGTCTTGATTTCAAGCCTCTTGTCTATATCTTGTGGGTTGACCCGCCTCGCTCGGTGTTGAGGCGGGTACATACCTCTTCAGTTCTGTTGAGGCCATCACTTGCTGCTGCATCAAAGCAGGAATAATGCATTGTTGTTGTTGTAATAAAAATGTTTTTAGTAGAGAAGGTGAATGTAGCATAAATGTAACGAGCTTAAGCCTTAAGCTGTTGTATTATATAGTTATTGAATTTTTATTTATAAGTTATAATCATTAGCTAAAAACATGATACCACCAAAACATTATCTCATGACATGTAACTAACATCTAATGTTGTAATGAAGCTAGTAAGTCAATTATTATTTATATAAATATATATAAGTTTTATTAAATGTGTAAAATATATATTTATGTAAGTCTGTTTTTTTGTCTTTGTGGTTTGACCTAGAGGTTCACAAATCGGGTCTTTTAAGATATGGGTCTGGTTTTGGTTAACAAAATCAAGAACCGGGTAGGGTCAGGTCTAGTTACAGGTAGTTTCGAGGATTTGGCCGGTTTTTCACTGGTTTTTGGCCGGTTCGGGTAGAGGGGGAACTAGTTCCGTTTAGGTTCCAGGTTCGGATATGGCTTCTCTGAGGAACTAGAACCGGTCTCTACCCAACGATTCGGGTTGGGTGGGTCCAATTCTAATTCGGGTACACCGGGTTAGGTCCGGAACCGGTTTTTTTTTTCATCTCTAGTTTGATCATTTTAATTTGTTTGATATTGTAATCAGTTCAGTATTTGGTCATATCAGCCACTATGGTACCATTCCTAACACCATTATTTAAAAAAAAACAAGTTATATTTATAAATGTATGCAGGTAATATATTAATAAATAGTAAGCAGGCTTAAACCTGAACTTTTGGCATTAATGTTTGAAACTAGACAAGATCGAGCTTTTGACATAAAGCGTGAAACAAGACGAACTTCATAGTTACAAGATGTAACATTTTGAGCATAGTTTTTAAAAGAATGAACTACTGATTAGCGCGTATGTAGACAAAATTATTAAAAAATATATATAAAAAGCAACAACAAATCATGCTCCTAACTTCGCAAAACAAAAAAAAATACAAAAAAACAAAAATGCGCATATTACGGGTTTACCCATATAACTTTTCCAAATCATCCTTAAACTTGGCCTTCAGTTGTTCCCTCTTCAACTTAAGAGCAGCCATTACTAATCCCGATTCAGGACACGGGTCCGCCATCAGCTTTATCTTCGCAGGAAGTTCAAACTTATCCAACTTTGCTTCTTTCCCTACCTGCATTATCGAAACACATGTTTAACATAACGAGGGGGTGATTACGAACACGTCGAAAACTTCAAGGGTTGAAAATGTAAATATTTAACGAACCTTGTTAAGAGATTGTTGAACTTCAGAAACAGTTTCTTTTTTATCACACAAATCAGCAAAATCATTATAAGGAATACCCGCGCTCTGGGCCCACTGCTCGAGAACTCCATGTGCAGGGACTACTAATGCAACACAGTAACTGTGGAAGGGGTCTGCGTGTAACATTACGCTTTCTACATACTTGCTCGATACAAGTGCTGCCTCAACCTGTAATAAAATTAATTACACGGATGGTTCCTGTGTTATGCAGTAATATTGGTATGCAATAATATTTTTTTAGTTTTAATGATTAAATAAATATGTAAATTACGAAACTACCCTCTTGTGTCTTGCACATGACCAGATTTAATGAGAAAACTTAACGGGGTTAGTGCCAAAGGACGTAACATGATATGGTTTTTAAGCAAACATGATGCTTTATGTCATTAAGTTTGTTAAAGTCAACCATTGAAAAAGCGTATAAACATAAAAGACGACGTTTGCTATTGTGTCTATTATTAGTTACACGGATGGTTCATGTGGTATGCAGTAATATTGGTTTTGGTCCCGAAGTTTAAAAAAATTACCTTTCCTAAGGAAATGTACTCTCCGTGTTGGAGTTTTACGATATCTTTTTTACGGTCGATAATTTCAAGGCATCCGTCAGGGTGAAACCTACCAATGTCTCCGGTGTAGAACCAACGCATACCGCTTTCATCAACCTGCAGCCAAAAAGTCAATGCGTTAAAAAAGTTAGAATTTAAAGTCAACATGAGCAATGTGAATGTGATGATGATGATCATGAAATACGAACCTTGTAAACCTCGTTTGTTTTTTGTTCGTTGTTGAAGTAACCAGCGGTTACACTGTGTCCGCCAACGACAACTTCGCCGCGTGGCATTGGTTTGTCTGATGTTAAGTAGCCACCTTCATCCCATGAAACAAGCTGCAATACAAATGATAAAAAAAAACATGATTATATAAAAACATATATTTAACTTTTTAATTATGATTTTTCGTACCTTAATATAGACACAAGGAAGAGGCGGACCGACACGACCAACAGAAGTATCATCCGCCTCAGAGAAAGCAGCTCCAGCACATGTTTCTGTCAACCCGTATCCTTGACCAATTGGAGCCCTTGAAAAAAATACAAAAATATAAATTTTTACTATCCAAAATGACTATAAACTATATCTTTTGGTATAATGTTAGTTGTGGTTTTAATGAATCATTAGCTTTGATTATGTTTTATTTTACCTAAGTTTTCAAACAAACAAATTCTATAAAACAACTTATAAAGTAAAGATACAAATCAACTATATACTAAGTACATACTATTAAGGCTTGTAAATGAATCGAACATTCAGTGAACCGTTCGACAGGGAGTTCGCTTGGTTTCGTTTATTTAACAAACAAACGAACATGAACACAGTTGTTTGTTCATTCAGTAGACAAACGAACATGAACACGTGTCTCATTCGTTCATTTATGTTTGTGAACATTTATTCTTTTAAACTTGTCAATGTTCATTCGTTTACGTTCATTTATGTTCGTTAGTTTACGTTTTTTAAAATTTCGTTAATATATTAATTCATTTAAGCTTTTTAGGTACCACTACTATTTAGTCTAGTTTTATAAACATTTTAGGCCCCATACATTTACTTTTAACTGGCTTTAACTAAGTTATGTTCGTTCATCCATGTTCAGTTATGCTCGTACATTTACGTTCGTAAACTGTTCATTTATACAGTTTGTAAAAGAACATTAATGAACATGAACGCATTCATTTTTTAATGAACAAACCCCGTTCGTTTAATTGTCCGTGTTAGATTGCTCGTTCGTTTGAAGTTAAACAAACAAACATGAAAACCCTTGTTTGTGTAAGTTTGGTTTGTTTACAGGCCTAACAATTACTATAAACAATCTAAAAATTGTCATTTGGCTTGAAAATAATCTTTACCCCATGCAGACATTAATAAATCTTTGTGAATCAGCAGCTAAAGGAGCACCACCACATAACATAAACCGAATATGTCCACCGAGTACAGACCGCACTTTCTTGAAAACAATTGCATCCCACAAAATCTTTTCTAACCCCCATGAACCTAACCAACTTCCATCAACTGCTAACAACCGTCTTTGATACGCAATGCTAAAAAGTTTAGTGGTCAAACCACCCTTTTCCTCAACCTACAAAAATTGGAATTATATAAAGTATAAAATAATAAGTTAACTTTGAGATATAAGTTGTTTTTAGCAACTGGTATACAGACCTTTTTTACTACTCCATCTCGAACGCGGTCCAAAATAGCTGGAACAGATGCTAATAAAGTTGGCTTTAATACAGAAGCATCTCCCTTGGTTCCTTTTTTTATTTTATTTGACGTGTCGGTTAAAGTCAATGCTGACCCGTAACCTATTGAAATACCTGCAGTCATCATCACTGTCTGCACAGCATCATGCATAAAAAAAGTAAGAAACATTTTTTTAATGCCGGTAGGTTAAATAAAAAATGCACACAACAGAAACAAACTTTGCATTTTTTGTTCTCCTGATTTTAGCAAGTAGCAGCCAACTTTTACGTTATTACGGATTTTAGCGAACCATGTAACATTTTTTTACAGATTATGTTGCATCTATTTTTTTTTCCATTTTAGTTTATATGTACATGTCATAAGTTTAATAAATAGGTAACCTTTTCAAGCTTTAAAAATTAACATATATCTGTTTTTTGGCCTTTTTCCACATAAGCAATTTTTTGCATATGTGGCAGACTGGCATCTGGCCCATGGCTGGCATGGTAAAACCAGTGCCACATCAGCAAACTACGTGTAAAATGAGATTGGTTGCTAAAATAGTTAATAAAAAGTTTTTTGCAAAAACCGAGAAAAATGTAAAAATTATATCTATTTTATGCAGTTTACACTATTAGAATATATGCATTATGTAACCTCGGCAGCCAGTTCAAATGTATGAGCCAATGGTAAGTATGCCAAGTAGACATCATTGGTCCCGATTTTTGGCACAACTGTCAAAACCGCAGCAGCCGTTGCAACTACATTCCCATGGGTCATCATCACCCCCTAGAGAGTCAACACAACAATATTATTGAAAAATTGAAAAATGATTAGTTGACCCGCGTATAATAACACAATCAGAAGCATAGTCTATAAGAGAATAAGAGAAAAATCAAACCTTTGGTAAACCTGTGCTGCCACTTGTATACATGATGACCGCAACATCTTCCTTGCTAGGTAGTCTTGTGTTAACTTTAGGCTTTAGGCTTGAACTAACTGTAGCCACATTCTTCATTAGCTTGGAATCACAGATCAAGGTTGATACTTTTGTCTGTAAATAAGTTGCATGAATAACTTTTAACAGTTAAAATGTAACCAGAAAAAAAATAAAAAAATAAACAAAAAGTAAAACAAATAATACTTTTTTCTGCACACACACCTCATTAAGAGAGTGAATCAGGGCATCATCACCTAAAGATGCATATATGGTCACAACGGTAATATTCTGCCTAAAGCATCCCTGAAATCATTATAGACTTGTAATAAGTTTTCAATACATCTAGGCTTGTAATCGAACTGAACGGTCAGTGAACCATGCGAAACGAAGTTCGTTTATTTACTAAACGAACGAACATGAACAAAAATTTTTGCACGTTTATTAAACAAACGAATATGAACAAATGTCTCGTCTTATATTTATGTTTGTGAACGGTCATTCATTTTAAGTATTTTTATGTTCGTTCGTTTACGTTCATTTATATTGGTAAGTTTTCGGTTGTTTAAGTTAGTTCTTTACATTTGGATATGTATTTAAATATTTTTTATAGGCCTAGTCTAGTTTTAATAATCTTTTAGGCCCAACATATTGTTGTTTACATTTACTTTTAATTAGTTTAGATCAGTTATGTTCGTTCATCTTTGTTCAGTTATGTTTGTTCATCCATGCATGTGAACGCTGAACCGTTCGCTTATACTATTAACGAACAAACATAGAAAAAACACAAGCACGTTCATTTTCTTAACGAACTAAAACGAACAAGAAAATCCGTTCGCATAAAAGTTCGTGTTCAATAGTTTGCTTGGTTAGTTTACAAGCCTAAATATCCCAAATATCAATGAAAAAATTTAATACAATAATGTATCATCTACCTCAAAAGCAATTAACCACTCTGCGCGCGTATCAGAAAAAATAGCGATCCGTGTATCAGGATCATGCCCAAGACGAACAAGTCCAGACGCAAAGTTGCACGCGCACTCAAAACACTTCTCCAAATGTTTCCCATTCATACTCACCAAGATGCAACTTCTCAAAGTTTCTTCCATCACTACCACTAACAAAGCTTCTTTCTATCAACTTTCGTGTACCAAGAAACCGATGCTGCGAATGTTTCTTACAAGACTGCTCAAACAATGCAGCCATGGTTGTAGCGCCGTCCCACGGGACATCAACTAACTTATCTGATCTAGCATTTTGCATAGCAAGGCCCGGTTCACCACTGGCTTCAACCGGAACACCTCGTTGTTTTACTTTCTTTTTCTTGTTTGAAAACATTGAAGAAAGAACTAGTGGTACTGCAATGGCTGCGAGGATTGCGAGTGCAGCGCCGTAAGTTTTGTCTTCTGTGAAGCTGGATAAGAAACTCTCAACCTCCATCTGTTTGTTTTTCTCTGAATCATCCATTTTGCGTAATCCAAATGTTTATAAATTATAATGGTGTTATCCTGTAAGGTTTCAGATAGATTAATATATGCAGATTTTAAATGATGATTCAGTTAACTGCTAATCATCTATTTTGAAATTTGAAAAAGAAATATAATACAAGAATCATGAATCAATTGCAATATTCAGACAATGATCTAATGGACTATGTATGCATGAAACCGAAAAAACCGAACCGAAACAAAAGTGAATTTCTAGATTTTCATATTTTTATTGTAAGCACCGAACTTACGGTTTGGTTTTGGTTTTGCATGTAATAATAACCGGAAAAACCAAATCAAATTTCTAGATTTTCATTTTTTTTTTAATTGTAAGTAATTTATAAGAATATAATAGATATGTAACTCAACTATTTTAGCCCAAATGTGTAACAGTTAGTTATTAATTAACAAAATGATTTAGGCCTAAATTTGTTATTTTGGACCAAAAAAAGGTTTTTCAGCCCAAAATTTTCAAGCTCGAATAGCCAAACCAAACCGAATTTGTAGTTTTATTTTCTTGATTTTTATTGTTTTAAGTAATTCATAAGAATTTAATACATAGTAGTCCAAATGCATAATAATCCATTAGTTATTTAGTATCAAATATTTTAGCCCAAAAGAAATTTTCTGGCCCAAAATTTTTAAGCTAAAACCAAGACCAAAAAGATACCGAATGGTTTTCAAAAATTCAAAAATCGAAATTAGCCCAAAACCGAACCATGCATACCCCTAGATTTAAACGGTGTGGGATCAACTAATATGGATCTCATATTCATCTACAATACATTTAGGTTTGTGATCACATCTATTACCTAATTATCAAACCTATAATATATTAATAATCACAAGGTAACATTTGCATGTGTAAACATTTGGCATTACGTTTAATAATAACAATAATAATAATAGTAATGATGATATAATAATATCAGTCAGTGATCATTACGTACAGAATATTAAAAATTTAAAACAAGATGGCGAGAATGAGAAAATTCGTGGGAGAATTAACGATAATTCATAACCGAAACTGGTCGAATTAATGAACAGATTACCTGCAAAAACAGAAGCAAATTGAATGAATATATGAACTTGATCTGTATAGAGAGAAAATAATAAGGTGGTATAAAACTATAAATAGAAGTGTAATATTATGAGTATGTGATCTGTTAGATAAAGTTTCACCAAACAAAAATAATATTATAAAGTGTCACGATATTGTCACGTAGGTAAGGAGTTCTTACTGGCTTTTATATAAAAAGAACTAGTTGTTATTCTCCGTATTACGGGGTTGTTTTACATTATTTGTTTCATAACTCGGTTTAAAAGCTATTTAGGTTTAGTGATACCCATGGCCCGCTTATTTTTTTTACTATAAAATTGTTTATTAGTTATAATAAAAAAGATACCAAATTTTAGTATATCCCTATTTTGTAGGATTTTCATACCAAATATTTGATGAGATTAATTTTTAATTTAATAATATGTTAGAACCCGTTTAAGGGCTATCTGGGTTTGGTGAGACTTATACCCATGAATTCGGGTCAAATGCATGATAAAGACAACACTTTGGGGGAGTGTATGAGTGGCTCAATGAAGGTTGACCGAGATCTTTGTGATCTCCGGCTCGGTCCTAAGGGCGTCCGGGTTTTACTACCAGTGGGTCTTCGAGCAGGTGGGTTCTCCCCGGAATGAAAATAACTTTGAGGCAGTTAAGGGCTCCGTACGACTGGGTTAGGCCAGCTGGCAGCGGTCTTTTACCATTGGGTCACCACGTACATTTATCTGTTTGTTGGCCATTCATATAAAAACAACAAAATTATTATTTAATCTTTTTTTTTTAATTGAGTGAGGTAAAGTGATAACAGGTTGGCCTCACACATTTGAACCCGAATAGCATGCCCTTTGTCGCCCCTTATGGTAGTTGCGTAATGGTGTATGGCGTCCTCTTTGACGCGCAATGGGTGTAAATTAAGTAAGTAATCTCAAACTCGAAGTCAACATATTTGGAACCTTACAAGTTACAATTAAAGCTCATGTTTTAGTCATTAGTAATTTTTTCTTTAATTTTATTGTTATGAAGAGGTTTGATAAACGCTTCTAAACACCTTATTGGGGCGGTTCAGCATCTTCTGTGGCACTTTAGTTAGTTTTTAGGGGTTGTTTTGCAAATATAAATCTTTTAGGGCGGTTTTTAGTAGTGGTTTGGTAAGCCGCCTCAAAATATAAACCATAATATAGTACAAGAATTTTGTTACTAATCGGTGTTTATCAGTTGAGTAACTAGTAATCTCAAGTATAACATGTTCAACTCGAGTTTTAACTTGTGCCTTATGTTTATATCTCTGAGGTTGTTCAAAACATATATTTCCATAATTTCTAGATGAATTATTCTAAATGTTTTGGCGTATTTAGATACACAATTTAACATTGATGAATTGAAACGGGGTGATGAATCTGACTGTAACACCCTAACTCGGAACGGGCTGACGTGTAACTGTTACAGATATCAAATCAACGCCACAATCCAAATACAACAAAAATCAATGCAGCCTATGTCATATTATTAAACCAAAATGAAATAAATTTTAAAAACTTGAACTTCATTATTCTCTCTCATCACTAATTTCCCCGAGTCCCGGATTACCTGAAAACAAAATAAGAAAAACAAAACAAGAAAATACGGCTGAGCCAAAAATTGCCCGGTAACGGAAAGAACAATAGTATAGGTGAGGACAGACGTAAGAAAATAAATATACGGACTTCAATTCAAACTCGAAACCAACATTTTTACCGAAACATATACTTAATAAAATTCGAAGGTATGATCCGACACTTGGCCAGAAAATAATCAAACGCATATGGAAGCATTTCAGAAACATATCATAACATATACACACATCAAACCACGTGACTGCACATATCAAAAACTCAAAGTCACGTGAAACGGAAGCACCCACGAACCAAAACAGAACAGACTGGTACACAGCTAGCTAGTCCATGCACCAATGAGACGGTGAGCGTGGCGTACACCCATTATTCCATCTCCACAAAACAAACGCAAACTCAGAGCTAAGAGCGATCTATCCGCCTCTAGGGGCCAAAGTGCTACGAAAGCACAAGCTAGAGACGCCGTGAACTTTTATTACGCACTGTCACGATAAGTGCATGTCATTGACGCCCATACGACATTTCAGACATGCTCGGTGACAGAGTACAAAAGCTAATTACATATAACGAAACATATTTAAAACCGGAACATGCAATAAAGAGTACAAAATAAATAATGTATTGCATGCTACGAAAATATATTATGTAAATAACTAAACTCAAAATATAACTGACGCGTAACGAAAAATCTGTACTACAAAGTAACGGAATAGAGTTAATACTATAAGTAACCGAAAACGGAAACCGTAACGGGATATAATTTATACTATGAGTGACAGAAACCAGAAATCGTACCTTAGTTGTTAAACAAATCGACTCGTCTCCAACAATTATGAGGACCTATGGTTTATTTATGGATCAATTAATTTTGGTGAAACTAAACTTACTTATGCGACACGTTGAGTTATTGACCTTCCGACGACAAGGCTTTAGAGTTGGAACTTTTATGTAATGTACTAATTGATATTTCATTAAATATTTTTTGTTGAGTTATGACTTCCGGTAAACCATTTAGTGACCACAATTACTTTTCATAATATTAATAAAATAATGATGACATTTTTGTACCATAAAACTAATAGCGATACCAAGTAGATTTGGTTAGTTAAACTTGTAAACAATCCGTAGCTGCTCAAAACTCTATGTGAGACAAATAAATTTTTATATATAAAAGTAAAAAGTACATGTACTAATTATTACATAATATAATAAACAAAATAATAATGCACTCTCTGATCTTCATGCAAAATTCATATATAATTATTACAAACATGGGGTGCTCATTTGACTTTCGTAAACGTGAGTGTGGAAACTATGTTCTCAACATATATTTTCTAGTTCTTAGTTCGTCGGAATGAAATAACGTAATCAAACAATTGTTCACCAAATAGGCTAAAACAAATTACCTCAATGGTCGGATCGAAAGAACGAAAACGGAGACAACGGAGGTGATGCGCGTTGCGTTAAAAGATGATGACTGTATCGGTTTCTTTAAACAGTTGCGTTTGAAAGCGAGGGCTCAAACGGTGTTAGGCTGTTCAAGCAGCCGAAGCAAATTAATAACTGTTCGGATCGGTGTTCTATAGAGCGAAATCGAAGAAGTAAAAATATATAATGTTTCCCGTATACGTGTTTGGAGTCGATTCGGGACGACAGTGGCGGTACACGTTGCGTGATGGTGGTGGCGAAATCGTCGGAATTTGAACTGAAAGTTTTGAAAACTATATTCAATACTAAGATGTACAAGTAGGATAAAATGAAAATCAAAAGTGGGTTTGTTTAATTACCCGTGTCGCAAACAGAAACAACTAGATTGCAAGGAGGGAAGTGATGGTATACTGTCGGTTGTGATGGTTGGCGGTAGTTGTGTCGCTGGCTGCCAAAGTATAGCAGGGGCGGAGTCGGTTCACGCAGAGGTGTGAGGGCCGATGGTAAGGTTTGATGAAGTATATTGTTGCTTTGGAGTTATCCCATTGAGCATGATATGGCAAAGTTTGAATGAGTTGATCGCAAGCTGAGAGTTCGGAGGTTCAAAAGATTTGAACAATATATATGTGATTATATCAAAAGAACATATCTTTTATAAGCTTGTTTCTTTTCTTTTTTTTTTACGAAAGCATTCACGTGTTATGCGGATTCTAATTTATCTTAATCTTAAACATCATTTATTTATTTTTTTTATTTTTTTTAGCAAAATATTTGTGTTATTATACTGACAAACCAATCGCACTGTTTGTTCCTCATCGGCACCGGCTTGAACAATGTACAACTCTCTCTTTCTCTCTCCTTTCTACAAATGCAACATTCTCGTTCTTTACTCTCTTTCCCGCTCACAACCACCCAAATGGGCGTCCATCGCCTACAAATGCACTTCCACCGCAATGCATCATCCCAAAAAGTCATTGCCACCTCAGAATCAGATGTCATGCTAAATGCATTGCATTGTAGAAAGTGTATCAATGACTTTCATCAAATAAACACGGTTTCATCATTTAAAGCAGTCGTTCATAATGATGTGAAATGAAAGTTATGCCTTGTGTTATGGTATGTAAAGCAGTGGTTTCATCATTATATAAAATTTTGTTCTATGAAAATCAGTTATCTTTCAATGAGAAATTAAAAAATCTGAACACGCCTCCAATCTCACTCACGTCCGGTCTTTTCACCTCATTAAAAGCACCTCGTTCATTCCCTTCATAAAACCCATTTTTTGGCATATCATAACACCGCTCATCTATCCTCTCCACACCAGACGCAGACCCACCCACTCTTTACGTGAGCTAAATATTGCACTCTTAACAACGCCAAAAACACGATTGTTTACTAAACAAACATTTTTTTAATGTAGAAGTATTATCTTTTACATTTGCTCTACATTAATTCTGAAAAAAAAAAAACTTTATGATTCAGGTTCTTTTAGTGTAGCATATATTGTGAATTAGAACAATTTTGCATGTAATATGAAATTCTAAATCAAATACAAATGCATCATACTTTTGTTAGTTTAAATTACCATACATTTGATAACAGTCTTTACAACATGCTGAAGTGAATCTTTACATATTTCATAAACATCCCAAGAAACACATCTTTCAAGATTACTTTCGGTATTTAAAATTCCGATGATGATTTCTAGTATAACGTACAACCTTAGGTTGATAGACCTACGTGATCTCAAGTAGCTCATGAGTGGGTATCATATGATGGAAATCAAATACTCCCTAAACTTAGCAGTTTCAATAAACTTCCTACTCCATTACAATAGTCAGCGTTCGTGAAATATAAATCACCTAAACTAAAGGGTCAAGCTAAAAGACCAAAATGGAACAGCCTTTATACACATAACGTATCATTCTAGAACTTCATGTATCTACCGACAGATAAGAGTCAAATTACACTTTTAGAAAATTAAATTTTCATTTGACCTTCCAAATGTTTTCTATCAATTTTCATGCTGGAAAGTATTCATGAAATAGTAAAAAGACAACTTATGTTCAATATGTACTAATCCAAAGTTCAAAATCATCTTTAATATAAACTTGATATAAAGCTACAATGAACAAAAAAATCTATAAAACAGTGGCACTCAAAATGGAATTTCAAAGAACGAAATAGAATTGAAAAAAAAGGTTGCATAAAATTCGTCACGAAATGTGGAGAAACTTGAAAAATAAAATTACAAAGTATGAACATGCGTTGCACTGACACGAAAAGTTTACTCACACACGCGTATATGTACTAACACACACATATATGCATATATAATTGCACTACAATACCAGCATATATATACTAGTATGCATACATAATTACACTACAATACCAAAAACTAACTACACTTATATATGATTAATAGACTTGTATAAACAAGTATACAACCAACTGAATGCAAACATACTTATAATATTATTACTAACAGATAAATCATGATCAAAAGTAAGCTAACTAGGATGAAGAATCCTACATCGAGTACCTGTAGACGCCACCTACACGAAGACGTTAATGTCGACTTTAACAAACATAGATATCGTTAATGTCGACTTTAACAAACATAGATATCGACTAAAAGACGGAACCTAAATCCAACAATTATCCTTAAACATAAATCCTAAAACACAAAGTACAAATTATAACACAAGTTGTTCTAAAGTCTCACAAAAAACACGCTAACTAGCTAAATGCAAATGCAACTCGGATCTTCTAGTTTCTTCTAGATTCTTGATATGCTGTAAGGGCTCTTAATGCCTATTCGATTCTCTTGATCCAACGGTCACTAAGTGTCTACCTGCCATAAGGATGGTAACGACTACCACCGCTATAACCTGCCCTACTACCATACGGCCCACCCGCTCCGTAACCCGAACCCACACCCAGCTCATACCCACCGCCGCCGCCACCTGGCCCACCATAACCACCATAGCCGCCACTATCACCGCCTCGCCCGTACCCGCCTAACCCACCCGCTCCATACCCTCCACTATATCCCCCAGCATACCCACCACCACCACCGCCATACGAACTAAACCGACTAGAGTACCCACTGAGTGGCGGCTCACCACCCCTATAACCGCCATACTCACCGCCATATTCACCACCGTAACGGCCCCCAAAATCACTTCCACCGGGCCCGTACGGACCGTAATCACCAAACCTACTCGGTGGTCCTCCGTAAGACCTATAAGGCGGAGGACCATACCCTCCACCACCACCACCGCTACCGTAACCACCGCCATACGAATCATCAAACCCGTCATAACCACCACCGCCGCCACCACCGCCGGCATATCCTCGACCCTTAGGTTCCCTACTGTATGAGCTAATTCCTGACTGCGAAGACTTCTTTGGTTCAGCCTTCTTGATCTCAACCTACACCAAATAAACACGTTAACCTGTTTCTTCTCTATAAACTTAAAACAACTTCATTTACCCATAAAACTTTTATAACACCTTTGACCAAAATTTGACCAAATTTTACATTTACAGTTTTACATGAAAAATAATAATAATTATAATAATAATAACGTAAGTATCCTACATCCGTTCCACACGTGCCCTTTAAAATAAAACTTACCTGTGTACCATTCATGTCAATCATATTCCCATTAACAAGAATGTCATCAACCGATTGCTCACTTTCAAACACGATAAATCCAAACCCTCGAGGGCGTTTTGTCACATGATCTCTAATAATTTCATGCTCGGACACCTGTCCATACTTTGAAAAGAACTCTTTGAACTCCTCTAAACAAAGCAAACAAAACAATCATAAGCACCAATACAATCATAAATTATTAACATTTTAAATAAATCAAGTACACTTGCATGCAAACCTTCGGTTACTACAGCCGGAATCCCACCAACGAATATCTTCTTAGTTTTGAAATCTTTGGACCCGGTAGAGCCTTTGGGGATAGTTCTCTTGAGTTCAACCTGTCAGATATTTAACAACAAAATAATTAAAAAAATCTTGTTTTTTTCAAATTTCAGTTACTTGTACTTAAAACATTCAAATAAAACAACTAAGCATTCAAATAACCAAATAACCTAAATAGAATCAAACCATTCAAATAAATTAATTTTGACATTAAAATAATACAAAGTCATAATTTTTTTCGAGTTCTTTAACTTTCTTGAAACATTCAAATAGAACATATTTGCTAATCAAACACACAATCAATAACCTATTATAAACCTATCCATTCAAATAAACTAACTTTCTATAATAAAGTTGTTATCTTTAAAGCAATATCACATAAATGTGTGCAAACAAGTCAGACCCACAGACCCGGACCCAAACCCGTTTATTGGTATACTTAAAACCAAGAAACCAACCCTATTGTAAATAACCGGGTCCAATCAGTTCGAGTTGGGTCTAACCCTGTTTATGTAAAGAAAAAATAGTCAGTCCCGACCCAGACCCAGACACGTTTAATGGTATTCTCAGGAACTGGGACCCGACCCGATTGAACATAAATAACCGGGTCTGATCGGTTCGAGTCTCGCGAGTCTTACCCTGTTTATGTAAAAAGGAAAATGTTCAAACACGCAAGACCCAACCCAGACCTGGAACTGTTTAATGGTATTCTTAGAACCCGGAAACTGACCCTATCATAAATAACCGGGTCTGATCAGTTCAGGTCTCGCGGGTCTTCCGCGGTTTACGCCCACCCCTAATATTATCACATCACAAACAACATAAAAACAATACACACAATTACTACACCAAACTCACCTGTTTCCCATCAATCACATGAGTCTCCTTAATAATAGTATCCACAACCGAAGGATCCGCATAAGTAATAAACCCGAACCCCCTCGGCCGACCCGTCAACCGATCTTTCATAATAACCGAGTCCGTAATTGATCCGTACTTCCCAAAGTACTCAACAAACGTAGCTACACACATACACCCACAAACATCAATTACAATCATACAAGTACAAATTCAATCAAATTAATAATAAGGTTAGGGTTTTTATCTACTAACTGATCTGGGTTTCCTTCGATAAGCCTCCGATGAAAATCTTGCTGCGGAAAAAATAAAAATTGTTAAGATTTGGGTAATTAGGGTTAGGGTTTGGGTAATAATAATAATAATATGTGAAATTGACATACCCGGGACTGGCGCCATCGCCGAAATCGGATCGCTTGGAAGTCATTGAAGTGAATTGAATTGAATGATTTAGGTGAAAAATTGGATTTAGGGTTTCGAATGTGTGTGTGAATTTGATGGTTTGAGAATTGTGTGGGTGGGTGGGTCTTATAGGAATGCGGCTAGAGTTTTGTGGTGGAAAATATTAATATTAAGGGTTAGGACTTTTACTTTTACTTGGGGATAAAGTTAAGTTACATGTATAGATGTTACGGTAATGTTTGGTATACATAAATAACAGTCGGAGTATAAAAGAATATAAAGATGTAGAAAGGTAATGTTTTTATAACTGGATTGGATAGTGAACCGAACGTGCTATTGATTCACCGGTTTAACCGGTCGAAAAAATTTCACCTTCAAAATGGTGGTTTAAGGTTGAAAAGTTTTAAGTAAAAATAATAAATTTTTCCTTGGTCCGATTCTCGGGTCAGACCGTTGGCCGGTTCAAACCAACTGCTTTTTAGGAGCGGGCAATTTATATAGAACCGAACCAGTTAAGTCACCGAATCCCAGTCAGTCCGGCATAACATGTCTGGTCTCAAAAACATTGTATAAAGGATTATGGTGGGAGGATGGATTAAATGTGTTTGATTAAGTCCATTGAATGGAATTGCATATTAGAGAATGAATCTTGTTTCTTATAAACGCATCAAAACGTCGCGATTCTCATGTTTTGCTTTCTTTTTAATCCATTATCTCTTTCACCATATTTTCTTTTTCAATTCATTTAGTTACAATTGTAATAAAACAAATTCAATAACAAAAATGGTTATTTGGTTAGTGCAACCGAAATAAAAAACAAAATTCAAGTTCGATTATAAGTTCGGTTTTGAACTACCTCAATTTAATTTGATGAGTTTTTTGTCTAGATAAAAATAATTTCAAACTATAAAGTGAACATGTGAACACCCCTTGACTAATCCACCTATTTAACTATACTAGTGCAAGTTTAAAGTTACCCGTGATTTTGGTAAGTTAGCAAAGCAATTTATAATGAAATTGTTATAAGGTTGTGTAGTATGGTGATGTGGAAAGTATCGTGAAATTATGTGGCATTGAAACACACCATGAAATGTAGTGCCTCGCACCCATAAAGTGTGGATATATAATTATCCACAAGGAGGAGGTGAAGAAATTACGCGAGGTCTATGTGTCACTTTCCACATGACCGCGTCCTATAGTCTAAGGGGTTCTCAATCGGGCAGAGGCCACATGGTTAAGACAAACCAATGACTTTGCATGTTACCAAGGCAAAAGTCTTTGGTTATCCTACTAGCAAAATATTAAAAGCTATGTGAGAGGAGTGTGAGTTTATGGGAGAGAAATGGTGTAGTTTATAATTTTCGAGAAAGAAATGGTGTAGTCTATAATGATGCTCCAAAACTTTCATATTTAACAACTAACAAAATAATTGTCATTAAACGAAATAAAATAACAAATCGAGCCGATACCTGTACCTAAATGTGTTGATGTGTGTTCCTTTGTCTAAATTATTTACCCAAAAGTAGCATACACATAAGAGACAACAACAAATGTCTTAACAGACGTCTTACTTGAAGGAAAGCGATAAAATGGTTCAAATGTTGACCAAAAAGCATTTTTATGCATATAAGCTATCAAATCGTTTTATTTGGATTGTAAAAAAGCAAGAATATAATTATATTTAACACATTTATTATTTACAAAATATGGGTCACCCAGCTCAACACTATATATATTGACTCGTTATCCAACCTAATCAAGAAACAAAAATTTTCCTACACAATTTGGGGACCCACGGCTACCATACCAATATACCGATAAGACATCCACCAAAAACATGCTCATCAATAGGGATGAGTATTTTGTCCCAAATACCCGTATTTGTACTCGTACCGTACTCGTACACGTACCGATTTAGCCTATTCGGTACAGGTATTGGTACTCATTTTTGTTGAATTTTGGTACGGGTACAGGTACGGGTACATTTGGTATTTTGTACCTGTTTGGATTATATAAGGGTTTAATTGAGATTCTTCATATTTAATATATAAAAAATACATTCTCCAACCATGTTATTATTAAACAAGTACCAAATGTTTCTTCAAAATTAAATGATATAACATCCGAACCAACAAACAAATCACTTAAAATTAGCGACCGAGTTAGGGTTCTTCAATACTATCTTATCATTAAATTGATGGCCAATTTGGTACATGTACTAATTTGGTACCCGTCACGTACCTGTGCAAGTACCGACACCCGGACTAATTCAGGTTGTTTGTTACTTGTACCGGTACCGGTTTCAAGATCGTCGAAAATTTGGAAATAAAAAAGTAAAGTGGTACAAAAACGGGTATTGTACCAAAATACCCGTACCAATACTCGTACCTGTACCATACCGAAAAATTCGGTACGAGTATTGGTACGTGTTTTTATTGAAATTGGTACGAGTACAAACGGGTACAAGTACGGGTACGGGTACTGTCCCACGCTCATCCCTTACTCAAACTGTTATCACCCAGCCTAGTCGAGCTCAAACCAGTATCTAAAGAGTTAATTAATTAATTCTCATTAAAGCTCTTCTTTGTGGAACAAAAAAAAAAACGCTATGAGGCCCGGTCATCAAGTGATAACACCGTCATACCACAACAACTTAGTAATCATGATGGCGCTCAACCCTTTTGTCCCCTCCAACGCTATGTCAATACCGACGCCATCCCCTCTTGATGGATTGGGTTCACTCCAAACTCTCCAATCGTATCTAAACACACACACATTTATTTACTTTTTAGTTTTTTTTTCAATTATTTTAAATATTAGTTAAACCAAGTTAACATGTAACAAATTAGTTAATTTAAAACTCCAATGCCTACGTGACAGCGACTTGACGCGATACACGTGAGCCTAATAAATGAATTAGTCATCATCATCATCATGATCATCGTACTCAGTATATCTCACCAATAGCAAAGTTATGTTAGAGTGTGAGGAGAGTAAGATGTAAACAACCTTACCTCAACCCTTTAGGAATATAGAGACTGCTTCCGGTGAGACCTCCAACTCGATAGTAGTGTTGCATCATGCCTTGGACAAAAGGCACATAACACTCAACAATCGGGACACCATCGATTGGTGCATGTACCCTTGTCTTTCGGTTATCAACGCCATTACATGATGCCAGATTAACATTCCGTTATTTTCACGACAGTAGTAAAATAACGTCAAAATTAGTGCAATTTCATTTTTGCCTACCCAAAAGTTCACACATATATATGTTATATGCACGCACCGTAAGCAAGACGAAAATAAACGAAGAAGCAAGTCTTTGCAAAAACCATAAACATAAACAAAGGTCTAACTTACATAACACTTAATAAAATAATAATAACTTAGGAACCAAACATACACTTATACAAAACACACACACATACATACATTATACATAAATTAGTTTCCCCTCCCTTTCTCTTTCTTTCTTTCTTTCTTTCTTTCTCTCTCTCTCTAATTCCAAAACCCCAAACTCCTCCTTCAGATCACCACATTCATTCATCTCAACAATCTCTCTATATCAATAATAATAATATTATTAATAATAATCATTATGTTCTGCATCTAAATCTATACAGTACAATACATAATCATGCGTTACATCATCATTAACTGATTAATTACTCTTATTATTATTATTACCTTCCATATACGAAGAAGAATAAGAAGAATGAGTGGAGCTAGGGTTTCAATACCGAGCAATGTACGGAAGACGATCCAGAACATAAAGGAGATCACAGGCAATAATCATACTGAAGATGACATTTACGCAATGCTTAAGGACTGTTCCATGGATCCTAACGAGACTGTTCAGAAGCTATTACTGCAAGGTAATAATAAAAATAATATTATTAATACTAATAATAATACTCTGTTTCTTCGATCTGGTTTCATTTTGGGGGTTTAGGTTTCTGAGTGTAGATTTTAGGTTAAGTTGTTTGAATTTGGATGTTGAGTTGATTGATTAGGGTTTATGTGTGTGCTAAGATGGTTATGTGAAAAGATGAGTTTGTTTAAACTTTTAGACCTGTAATTGTGATCCTTACATAGTGGAAGTTAAGTGATTTGTTTTGTAATTGTGTTTCTTTAGGTAAAAAATTTTGATTTTGGGGATTTTAGTCAAGTTTTTTTTATTTTTAAATTTTAATTTTTTTTATTTTGGTTGTTGATTGGATTGATTAGGGTTTATGTGTTGGTTAAGATAGTGTTAATTCGTGTTGAATGCGCTTGAATTACGTGGTGGAAGTTCAATGATTTGGTTGTTGAATTTGATTGTTTGATCTATTGCAAGGTAATACTAATAATAATAATAATCATACTTATTCTGTTTGTGTTGTTGAATTTGATTGTTTGATCTGTGTTGTGTTGGTGTTGATTTGTGGGTTTTAGGTCAAGTTATTTGATTTTGGTTGATTCTGTTAGTGTTAATTTGATTGATTAGGGTTTATCAGTTTATGTGTATTTCAAACTTTTTAACCTGTTATGATCTGTAGTGTTAATTCGGTTTAAAGGTGCCTTAATTATGTAGTGGACGTTTAATGATTTGGTTTATAATTGTGTTTTTTAGGTCAAAGTTTTTTGATTTTGGAGATTTTAGGTCAAGTTTTTATTATTGTTGTTGTTATTATTATTATTATTATTTTTGGTTGTTGATTGGATTGATTAGGGTTTATGTGTTTTTCAAACTTTGAAACTTGTTATGATCTGTGGTGTTAATTTGGGTTGAAGGCGATTCAGTTACATAGTGGATGTTTAATGACTTGGTGTGTGATTGTGTTTTTTAGGTCAAGTTTTATGATTTTGTTTGTTATTTTGAGTCTTACTGTGCTAATTAGATTGATTAGGGTTTATGAGTTTTTCAAACTTGTTATGATCTGTAGTGTTAATTCGGGTTGAAGGAGCTTTAGTTACGTAGTGGAAGTTCAATGATTTGGTGTGTGATTGTGGTTTTTAGGTCAAGTTTTATGATTTTGTTTGTTATTTTGAGTCTTACTGTGCTAATTAGATTGATTACGATTTATGCGTTGTTCAAACTTGTTATGATGTATAAATTCGGTTTGAAGGCGCCTTAATTACGTAGTGGAAGCTCAATGATTTGTTTTCTTAATCGTGTTGTTTAGGTAAAGATAAGTTGATTTTGGGGATTTTAGGTCAAGTTGTTTTTTTTTGGTGGTTGATTGAATTTATTAGGGTTTATGTGTTTTTCAAGCTTTTAGAGTTGTTGTGATGTATAGTGTTGATTCGGGTTGAAGGCACTTTAATTACGTAATGGATGTTTAATGATTCGGTTTGTAATTGTGTTTTTAAGGTCAAGTTTTTTTTTTTTTTTTAAATTTGATTTATTAGGGTTTATGTGCTGGTTACAATGCTTGTTTAAAAAGCTGAATTTGTTCAAATTTTCAATTTTGTTGTGATCCTTGGTGTAAATCTGGTTTGAAGGCGCTTGAATTACATAGTGGAAGTTTAATGATTTGGTTTGAAAATCGTGTTTTTCCGGACTTTTTAGGTTAAGTCTTTTGATTTTGTTTGTCAATTGGATTGATTAGGGTTTATTGCTTATGTAAAAAGCTGAATCTGTTCAGATGTTTAAGCTTGTTCTGATCCTTGGTGTAAATTCGGTTGAAAGGCGTGTTAGTTACATAGTGGAAGTTTAATGATTTGGTTTGTGATTGTGTTTTTTTGGTCAAAGTTTTTGATTTCGGGTGTTAATTAGATTGATTAGGGTTTATGTGTGATGGTTAAAATGCTGAAAAGCTGAATTTGTTTAAACTTCAAACTTTTAGACTTGTAATGATCAATAGTGTAAATTCGGTTTGAAGGCGCTTGAGTTAAGTAGTGGAATTTCAGTGATTTGTTTTGTAATTATGTTTTTTAGGTCAAGTTTTTTATTTTTGGTTGTTTTTTTACTCATACTGTGGTAAATGGATTGATTAGAGTTTATGTGTTGCTTTTAATGCTTATCTAAAAATCTGAATCTGTTTAAACTTTTAAACTTGTTATGATCCTTGGTATTAGAATGATTTGAAGGGGCTAGAATTAGACAGTGAGAGTTCACTGGTTATAACCTAGTTTCTCACTTTGTAATAGGTATCAGGGTTAATGAACGGGTATAGTTTTTAAATTATTATAACAAGTTTAAATCTTTGTGTCACAGATCCTTTTCACGAGGTTAAGAGGAAGCGTGATCGCAAGAAAGAGGTAAAGTTTCTATTTTTTGTGTAATATTAGAAGTTTTTGTCTTCACTTTGATATGCTTTCATAGCAATGTTGCACTAGTATTCCATACCGACATTTAGTTCGACATACTTCTATGGTGATCTGTACTCGGCTCTGATATATATTACAAGTGATGTTGCATAATTACTATCTGGTTAGATCGATGTTGTGCAAAGGTAACATATTTTGCAAATAAATGATGCATTACTAATGTAGGTAATTTGTTGTAAAAAGGAAAATATAGTTACAAAGTCGGTGAATAATGTTACATGTAAAGGAGGTAAAGTTTTTACTTTTTGTGTAATTTTAGAAGTATTTTATTTTGATATGATAACATGTAAATGGAGGTAAGTAAGATTCTTTGTGAATAAATGATACATGATTATTGTGGGTAATTTGTTGTAAAAATTGCAATTTAGTTGCTAAATCATCAATCAAGCTGGAGATAGTAATTTATTATTATACATGAATGCTGTAGATAATTGGTTTGATGGATATATATACATAGAGGGATGTTCGTTACATAATCAATTTTAAGTAGAGAACTGCTTTAAAGTGTATATTTGTCTAATTTTACTGTAATCTTTTGAAGTTCATATAATTAACCTACTATGTTTTTTGCAGACTCCGAATAAAGAATCTACAGAGCCCAAATGGAGACCTGGGATGCAGGGTAGGGGGAATAGGGGTGGCAGGTTGAACTACCCATCTCGTCGCGCTTCTAATGGTAATTTATTGTATTATTATAGCAATTTTTATCCTTTCTTCTTATATATTGCATAATAACAATCTCTGATATCTTTATTCATCCAGATGGCAGGGCATCACATTCTGCAAAGGAAAATGGAATGAGTAAAGGTGCAGATAATGGTCCAAAACAGTCAACTCATCAGGGTCAAAAGAATAAAGAGGCAGCTGTTAAAAGGTAGTTAATTCACCAGATTTTCTTTGGTTTTAATTATTAATAAGTGTCATATGGTTCACAATTTAAATTCTGAAAAAATATTTGCAGTTATTCTCGTCCTGTACCTGATGAAAACAAATCTGAAGTGGTTCCCGTTGTTGAGGCAAGTAAGGGCCCTGCTGTTGGCGGGAGTGTACGTGGGCCCTTCAATGACACATCAGCTTCTAAGACACCATCACCTTCAGAAGGGTTATATTTGTCTGCTAAAGATCCTATTTTGATTCCTTCACAAGATTCACGACTCCCCGTGGGTACAATCAAACGTGAGGTTGGGAGTCAACAAACTTCGGTTGACCAAATTCATGAGACTCCCCTTGAGATTGTATCAATTGCATGTGAGCATCGTTTTCTTATTTGGTTGCATTATTTTTATGTAGTTTTTGTTTTAAATTTGCATATAATATTGATTTAATCACCATTGCAGCTAGTTCCGAGGTTGGAAACTCTTCCATGCAAGCCAAGGCTTCGTCATCTCATGTCCCATTTACCGTGTCCCGGCCTTCTTCAAATTATAATAATAGACCACAACAAGCAATTGGGCCTCAGAAAGGTATCAATCTCAAATAACATTCATGTACTCGGTTAAATATAAAAAAATTTGTTTTTTTTAATCTTTTGAAGTTGTAACTAAATAAAACTCTAATATTTTGAAAAGTTAATAACTTCAGAAAATGGAAAATAAATGTAGTTTGCTAGAATCTTTATGGATTTCTATTATGAACTTAAGTAGAACTTCAATAACATATTATTCACCACACGTGCTTGTTTAGTTAAAAGAAAGAATCAATGTTAGTTAAATCTATTTTGATTTAGTTGTCAAACAGTAATTAGAGCATTTAATTGGTGTATATATTTAAAGACGTCAACGGATGGATTACTATGCTCTTCACTCTTATGTGATTTTCTCATTATGATATAATATTGTTCAAACCTCTCAGTTATAACAAGAATTTTTTATTTGATCTTAACATCCAAATGTAATATTTTCTTTATCCCAAATTAAATGAAATGCCTGACTGAAGTCTGGACACACTGCAACATCATGGGACAAAACATCCTCAGTAGAGCATCATGGGCCAAAATAAATGTTATCAATACCTTTTGTGATGATTGTTTACCTAATAAGTTAAATGAAACATGGTACATAAAGTTTATTTATTGTCTTTCATCATTTCTCAGAATAATTTATTTTTACAGACAGTTAAGTTTGCTATATTTTGTAGTGATTGCCTAGTTTCTCTTACGCAAGACCATTTTAGATAAAAACTTAGAATGACCGAATGTAAAATTTTAATTGCGAACATGCTATTTTACTTTCCACAAAGCTATGAATTTTACAATACAAAACCTAAAATTCCAAAACTATGTGATTTTTTAACTACTGCAATTTCATGGTCCACTAACGTTCACTTTCTACAGTTGGTCCAAGTATGGAATGGAAACCAAAACCAACAAATTCAGCTCTTGCTCACGGAACCGGGTCAACCGAGTCAACTAAGATGCCTGTTGTTCAAGTTGAAAGTCAAACTCCAAACCCATTTGCAGTCCGTGATCTTGATTTAAAGGACGCGACCCACGGGCTCGAGAAGAAGCTAGAGGAATCATGCATTTCAGATAATCCACATGTTATTATTCCAAATCATCTTCATGTTCCTGAAGCTGAAAAACTCGGGTTCTACTTTGGAAGCTTTGATGCCAGTTTCAGTCTTAATCCAATCTCCTCAAATGGGCCTGGGCTCGAGCCCGAGCCAGTGAGTGACAAGAGTTCTGAGGCTTCTGAGGTGGTTGATGAAAGTATAGGCGAGCAGCTCAGGTTTGTGTTATATTTCTGTTAAATTGAGTGATTTGTGCCCATTTAGATGTTTGGTGGGTGTTTAGATGTGTGTTGTGTGTTTTGTAGGGGTGTAAGAGCCAAGCCACACACAAGCTACTTGATATTGGCTCGTTTAAAGCTCGAATCGAGTCAAGCTTAAACGAGATTGAGCCTAAAAATAATCTTGTTTAATAAACAGGCCCAAGTCTGAATTGCACTTATTGAGCTTGAGTAGGCTCGCGAGTCTAAACGAGTCTACTATTTATATATTTTTATTTAATGTATCACTATGTATAAAATTATGATACAAATAACTAAATAATATATATTATTTTATTATAAAAAATTAATAATTATAAGTATATATAAAGGTAACTCTAAATATATATATATATATATATAGATAAACTAATAATTAATCATTGTGTTGAGCCTGAGTCGAGGACGAGCCTGAAAAACTATTCACAAGCCGAGTACGAGTTTTAGAAA
Source organism: Bidens hawaiensis (assembly GCF_021521415.1). Classification (NCBI taxonomy): domain Eukaryota; kingdom Viridiplantae; phylum Streptophyta; class Magnoliopsida; order Asterales; family Asteraceae; genus Bidens; species Bidens hawaiensis. The sequence continues at coordinate 203,923 of NW_027493496.1, read as the reverse complement.
TAGCTTGAAACGAGCTAAGCTTGAGCTCTCATGAGCTAAACAAGCTGAGCTCTTGATTGGTCAAGCTCCAGCTCGGCTTGTTTTGTTTACAACCCTAGTGTTTAAAAAGAAGGTGATATTAAATAACTAAAATCAGATAATCAGTTGAGTTTGAAGTCTTAACATCTATTTTACAAATCCGGGATTATTTAAGGAATTAGTTGATGTAAATATATAATGGCTAAACAGGAGTAAAACTCTTACAAATTAGGTTTAAAGAAGGGGTAAACAGGTAGTTGTAAATTTGTTGTTATCTTTAGATTTTAAGTTGATTACCCAAGTTTAATTATTTGACCCCCCTAAAAAGTAAAATCTAAATAATCACATACTCAGTAGCAGAACTGGCCTATCCAAGGATTAAAAACTAATTAAAGATACATCAATTACAAAACGCGCATCCAAGCATCAACTAATATTCTCTCACACCATCTAATAAATTATTTCTGGTTTAGAAATCAAAATGATGCTTTGGCAAGTGTGGAGAATGAAGATCATCCCGAGCGTCCATTATCATCCAATAACATACCCGAGAATCTATCCACCGAAGGCGACACATCATCAATTCCGGGCCCCGATCAGCATGAATCCAAACAAGAGCCATCACTCCCAACAGCAAGTCATCAATACCCAATTCTTCAGACATCTCCCAACTTTAGTTTTGGCTTCATTCCACCAATGATTGGGACCCACGTCACATCTTTTGAACCCAACGAGTCTCATAATCATGATGGTTCTCAAGTCCCAAACTTTGTAGTAAGTCTTTGTATAAAAGTGTAAAAGTTATATATTCGGCTTTGGCCATTTTATATTGCGATTAAAATTTTTATGCATTTTTTTTAATTTTCAGGTTCAGCAACCGTTTGACCCAGCAAGCTATTATGCTCAATTTTATCGCTCGGGTGCTGACGTGGATGGCCGCGTTTCGCCCTTTCCTTCAACCGGGGTTCCAAACAAGTTTAATGCAAATATTCCCGTGTTATCCCCACAGGCTTCTCATTCTTCTCAAGAGGTTTGTGTTTCTTAAGGTCTTATTTCTTTACTAATGGGTGGGCTAGACGAGTTAGGTAGGTAACAAACCAAAATGGGTTCGGGTTAGAAGACAAAATTTTGACACTTTTTAGCATTTTCAATTTTTGGCAAATCATTTGTTGAATGTGATTTTACTGAAAATGTATAGATTATTATACAGTAATAAGCTAAGTCTATTCAATAAAGTGATTTATTGTGTAAGAGTCAAATGGGTTCAGGACATAATGGGAAATTTTCACTGTGAATACTTCCCCCACCCCTAATTTTTAAAACTTTTCTCATAACTACAATAACAAGTTTTTCTAATAAAGTGATTAATCGCGTAACTAGTCAAAACAGGCTGGGGTCAGAATGGGAATTTTTGACTCGGAGCATTATTTAATTACTTTCTTTACCTAAATATTAATTCTCTTTTACAAGTAATTAAATTTGATTTTCGAAAGTATATAATGTTAAAAAGTAATATACTTTTTTGGATAGAGAGATTTACTATGTAGCGAGTCAAAGCGAGTGGCCGAGTGCGGGTGACGGTGGGAAACTTTGATGGGTAGTACTTTAAGAAGATTTTTAGTTTTCTAACAAAGATGTGTGCTAAATGTGATTGCAAAAGATATGTAATATTAGTTAATATGATAACTTTTTGAATTATCTGATTTATTGTGTAACGTCAGTAGGGAGTTTTGACCAAGAACATTTTTACAAATTTGTTTTTTTTAATGTTATTTGTGTTTAATTTGAGTACAGAAAGTATTTTGTTAAAGTAATAATATAAGTCTTTGAATAAAGTGATTTAGGACTGTCAAACCTATTTGACCCGTTTGACTTTATCTATGTGACACTGTAAATAATTAAACATAACCCGACTCATAATCTTTGAATTTCAAACTGCAGGTTGGGAATTCACTAATGTTATCTGGTGCTGGTCCAACACCAACCACCACCACACAAACTGGCGGATTCATGCAAACCTCCATACCCGTGACCCAACAACCACTACCCGTTTTCAGACAACCACCAGGGGTTCATTTACCGCATTACCCTCCAAATTACATCCCATACGCCCCATATTTCTCCCCATTTTATGTACCTCCACCAGCCATTCACCAATTTTTAAGCAACAACGCATTCCCTCAACAACCCCAACCCGGTAGCATGTATCCGGGCCCACCAGTACCTAGCCCTAAATACCCACTTCCACAATACAAAACGGATGGCAATACTGGAAACCAGGTTAATATTGGTATGCCCGGAAGCTATGGAACGTACGGTTTAAACCCAGCTGGGTATAATTCTGGTTCGGCTGCTACAGCTGGTAATTCAACCTCTGATGAAGATCTCGGTGGGAACCAGTTTAAGGAAAGTAATGTCTACATTACCGGACAGCAGGTTAGTTTCATTTGTTCTAGTTAATAATAAGTTAAAATTAGAGGTGTGCATGGATCGGTTTGAGTTGGTTTTTGGGCTCGAACCTAACATTTTGAAAAACATTTGATTTCGGTTTGCAGTTTTGCATAATGCTTTCGGTTTGGTTTTGGTTTTACCTCTAGGCTTGAAATATTTGAGCCGAAAAAGGCCCAAAATAATGAATTTGGGCATGAAACTTTGGGCCCGATTTTTTTTTTGTTAATTAATGTTTAATTGATTATTAAAAATTTAGATCTTAAATTTTTGGGCTGCACTGTTTATTAATTTTTGGTTTCTTTGGTTCGGTTTGGTGTTTTCAGTCTTTGGTTGACAGCAAAACCGAAGCTGAAGCAAAAAAACATAAAAAAAGGAACCTTTAGTTTTTTATGTGGTTCGTTTTTTTTTGGTTACAAGGAATGTTCATGTTTGTTTATTTAACTTTAATGGAACAAACAACTGAACACGGACGGACATACGAACAAGGTTTTTTTGTTCGTGCTTGTTCGTTAAGAAAATTAACGTATTCATGTTGATTTATGTTTGTTTTTTGTATAAACGAATGGTTCACGAACTTAATTTAACAAACACCAACTAAAAGTAAACGTGGACATCAATGTGTTGCACCAAATGATTAATGAAACTCAACTAAATTGTAATGGATGCACCATGATTAATGAAACTCAACTAAATTGTAATGGATGATATTTTAATTTCTTAAAACTTAAAAGACTAAACTGTAATGTGTCTAAAAAATTAAATTAATATTTAAATGAACAGAACTTAAACAAATATAAACCAGCGAAAATAGCATGTTTGTTAATCCTGTGTTTATTTGCAGAGTGAAGGTTCGGGTGTATGGATGGCTGCACCGGGCCGAGACATGTCTGGTGTGCAGGCTAATTCTTTCTATAATATTCCTCAAGGCGGTCACGGGACCTTTGCCAGTATTTACCACCACTCGGCTCAACCAGTAACCACCAGCGCGGTTCACCCACTTCTCCAACAGTCCCAAACACTGGCTGGACCGGGCGTTGACATGACGGGACCCACATCTCAAATCAACTGGCCTAATAACTACTAAAGGATCACAAACAAATGAAGCCAGCTAAATATCAGGAATTAAACAACCACCAGTTTTAACAAAAGGTATGAATTTGAGAAGAAAATTAGTTATAATGATGATTAAAGGTGATACATAACTGGCTGGATTCGCGTGTAAATCATTTGTAGGAGGCTGGGATTTTCGATATATTTATCGTTTTTGAGGATATATGTAAAAAAAGAATTTGATGAAATCCTCTTGTAACCGTTAAATGACCAATTTTTAAAAGTTAGTTGGGCCGGTTTACAGATTCTTTCCTTTTGGTGTTGCTTGTAAAGTGAACTATGAAAGCAAGAAAGGATGTATTTGAGCTGTTGTGATTGGTATCGGGTATTATTTAAAATCGAGTTCTTTTATCTTTTAATATTAGTGGTTTAAAAGAGTCGAGTCGAGCTCAAGCTTGAGCTCGTCCTAAGAAATATTGACTATTGACTCGTTTTGTGACCATGTCTAAAGTTCGAGCTTGTTAGATTGTTATTCTTATGTAGAGTTAGTTATGCATGTGTGCGAATATACTTCTAAATGTCTAGAAAGGAACCATAAACATTGATTACATAATACATTTAGTCTTTTTTGTATAATTTTTAATGAGTATAGTAGTGCTATATTTTGTTTAAAAAATGTATTTTAGTTAAAAGTTTATTAAATTGAGTTTGTTTGAACATTATGTATTTATATTTACACATGGTTTTGAGATGTTAAGATTTTTATAAGATTTTTCAAGTGATGTTTTATAACTGTGCATCAATTTACACATGGTCTTTTACAACTATGTACCAATTTACAAATGATGTTCTACAATTTGACAACAATTTACACATCACGTCTTACACACGTTGGTTTACACGTGTTTTATGCACAAATGTAAATTCATACATGGTGTTTCATATCCGTGGTGCTAATTTACGCATTGTGTTTTAAAATATATGTTAATTGTGTTATTGATTTATTTTGCTTAATGTTTATATATTATAATTTTCATTAGTTCTCCGTGTAAATACACGGGTCTCAAACTAGTACAACCATAAACAACATTATGTTTTATTAACTCGTTTAGATTTACAAGTCTAATGAAGCTCGGCATATCAAACTCGGGCACAAACTCGTTTATAAAATAACATTTGATTTAGAATTTAGCTCTACCAAATTCCGGCTTTTAAGAAGTTGATTTCGAGTATCCTCCAAAGTAACTCCATTGGTTTCACTACAAAACAACAAACATAAAACAAATGTAACATTATTATTATTGTAACAATAAATCACAATGAAGTTGTTTGTTACTTAAAAGTTTAAAGTACATATGCATGTGTTGTCTTTATCTTAAATGGCTTTATGTTGCTTGTTTAGATTCTTTAACATGATTCCTTCCTTACTTCCTAACCTAAATATTGACCACTGGTCCCACCATTATCTCATTTTCCTCTTGTGGATTTGTGTCTAAATTCTAAAATAGTATTATATTCAATATTTTATTATTATATCATTTTAAAAAGACTATTATTATATGCCTATTTTAAAATTCAAACACTTCATGTTAAGAAAGGTATATATACCTGTACTTGTTGTATTTTAGTGTTTGTAATATATTTTAGGAAAATTGGATATTAATAATCCCAACTATCAACTATTGGCCAATAATAATCCCAACTAACAATGTGACCGGTAACAATTCTAACTATTAGTTTTGTTACTAATAACAATCCCAGTTAAATAAAACAGTTAACTCCATTAATTATTGATGGCATGGCGCGTGACGTGGTGATTACTTGGCGGGTGAGGTGTACTTTTTCTTTTTATTTTAAATCTTAAATATACAGATCAATTTCTGATATCCTCTCAAAGAAAATTAAGCTAGTTCGTTTCTACAACCAGCTTTTCTAATCGTTCTGTATCTTTCAATCATCTCAAAGAAAATTAGCCCGATAATTTGTATTTATATTTTTCAACTCGTCCAAAAGTTTCAGGCTCGACCCAGTTTGAACAATAACCACCTTGTTTAACAGTCACATGCCACGTCACGCGCCATGTCATCAATAATTAACGGAGTTAACAGTTTTATTTAATTGGGATTGTTATTGGTAACAAAACTGATAGTTGGGATTATTACCAGTCACATTTTTAGTTGGGATTATTATTGGTCAATAGTTGATAGTTGGGATTATTAATATCCAATTTTCCTATATTTTATTATAATTAGTCTGTTATTTTATTGTCATTTTATACATGTTTTTTAAATCATTTAATATTAATTTAATTAATTACATAAACTATTATTAAACTTATGAAGAAAATCAAGATGCCATATTTAATATTCAATAATGAAATTATTTGATAAAATATCTTTTTTATTTCTTAACACCCCATTCCATTTGAAGTGATAGCAGATCACCGCGAAACACAAGTTGCGACTTACCTGATCACGTTGATTCACAGTTTATTAGCGTGATCCCGTAACGTGATCAAATGGTTAAGAAAAAGGAATATTCTACATATTTTAAACACTTCATATCAAGCCATATGTATAACCGAAATTGTTGTATTCTAATGCTTGTAGTATACTGCCCTTGCATGCTCTTGTCATTTTATGCATGTTTTTAATCATTTAATAATAACACAGCAAATTATTATACTGTAAGTTATCTTTTAACTGAAATAAATCAGGATATATACCATATTCTATCTAAAATAAACTAGCAAGATAACACTGAGCGTAAAAATTTTCGATTTGGATATACTCGCTATTGTAAACGAAAGGAAAAACAAATCGTAATATAATAAAAAAAGGTATTGAAACATGTTCGTTTCATTTTATTTTATTTGAAAATCCAAACCAGCAATACCGAACGTGCATGTTGCAACTCTATAGAAAATAAACCCCCAAAAAATATAGCATTTTCGGTTAATTGATTAGCCAATAAGCTTTACCTCAACTGTCATTAGAGAGAAAGTGAAGACTTATGCCAAGAGACTGCAAGGTCTCAGATTTGAATCCGATCCCAACCAGCTTTTACCACAATGTGCCTTCGAGCTGCAGGTTTTCCATGGAACAAGAGCTGCTTGGCTTGACTACCCAATGCTGTCTGCGATCGCGGGCACATAAATTTGCCTTTTACCATTAAGTTATCCCAGGTAACCCAAGCTTTATTGATTAAAAAAACCTGTAAATGTCTCTTTTTAATATATTAATTTTTTTTTGACCATTTCTTGTTTGGTGCGTGTAATCCTAGTGCAGAAGCCATCCTAATCTTCTCAGTCTCTTCCAGATTTATATATTAATTAAGTAATAAAAAATATATAAATATTTTTTAAACTTTATTATTATTATTATTATTATTATAAGTATAATTATTATTATTATTATGATGATGTGTGTGTATGTATGTATTCAGTTACAATAACAGCAGCTGAAACATTCATTCAGTAACTAACAGCCATGGTAGAAGAACAGAGTGATGAGCCAAGGCCGTTACAATTCAGTTACAACAACAACCATAACAATAATAACAATAAACAAACGCTAATCGATCAAATCTCCGGCAACTTAATCCACGCCGGAGACATGAACACCAAAATCCACGCCGCTAGAGACATTCGAAGCTTAATTCGTAATAATAATAATAATAATAATAACATTCGCGCCAAATTCGGTGAAGCAGGTGTTATTCAGCCGCTAGTTCTCATGCTCTGTTCCAGAAACCATGACGCTCGTCAGGCTTCGTTGCTCGCGGTCCTTAATCTCGCTTCCAGAAACCAACGGTTAGTGTTTCGGTTTTTGATTTTGGTTACATTATGAATGCGAATTGTTGTGTTTATCCGTACGAATAAGATGTAATCGTTTCTAATGCTGTGAATTGTTATTGAGAGCTTAAATTGTTTATCCGTACCAATAGGATGTTATCGTTTCTAATGTGTGATAGTTTAGTGTTTAGTGATGATAATTAGGGTTTCAGGGAAGCTAAATTGAATGAAGCCTTGTGGCTATGGTCAGTGATGTGTTGTAGAACGAGCTAGGCATTAGTCGAGTGGTGAGTTATTGGCTAGCGATTAATTGGACCGGGATTTTATATGGATATTTTCAAAATTATATGTATACAAAAGTTTTATATATAATTTTTCAAACTTATTAATCAGATTGGATTAATAAGTATAATTTTTTAATTACTTCAAAGATTTTCACCAATTTTGACCAATTATAACAGATTTTCACCAATTTTGACAGACTTTTACCGAATTTGACCAAATTGGACATATTTTGACCGATTTTGAACGGTTTGCCCTTTGGGTTGATTTGGATCGTCTTTGACCAACTACCGATTTGTTGGTTCGATTTGGTGAAATCGAATTGGTAGCATACTGATTACAATACTGGGAATGGTCATGAAAGATTACAAGTTTCATCAAGCTATTGTTGCAAAATTAGGTGAAAACAACCATCACTAATTTGTCATGTAGTTTAGCCCATTTCTTGCATGAGTTAAAAAACAAGTTATACTTCAAAATTCAAATACCCTGAGATCACACATATTGACTCTCAGATTATTTGTCTAGATTTAGGTTTATCATATCAACCCATGCTAAAATTAGTCAACAACATGAGTAATTTTGAAGCTTTGTCTCTCCGATTACTAGTTCAGATCTAGGTTTGTTATACAGATGTTTAAATTAGTAAACAAACATTTGTAGCTAGATCAAAAATGAGTATGTTGAGATCATTTACAGATCTGATAATATAGATACTGCATCTTCAAGCTAGTGTTTAACTTGCAGCTTTGTCTTTGCTTTTATATTGACACTATCTTTAACTTGAATGACACATCAAAGAACTTAAATCTGTTAGCTACTTAGCTTAATTATCTGTTGCCTGTGAAATTTGTTTGCATTGATCATAATCTATTAGCTTAATCATCTGTCTAACAAGTTCAACATCCACATTAACTTCCAGAAACAAAGAACAAATAGTGACATGTGGCGCGATCCCTTCACTCGTTGACCTTCTCAACTCACATAACAACACCACCTTCAGAGAGTTAGCCACTGCTGCAATTTTGACTTTGTCAACAGCCCAATCCAACAAACAAACCATAATAAGCTCGGGTGTCATACCGTTGCTAGTTCAAATCCTCAGTTGTGGGACCGTTCAAGGACGCGTTGATGCTGTAACCGCACTTTACAACCTAACAACCTCAAATTCAAAACAACAACCAACCATAACACCTGATGCAAAAGCAATCCCGCCTCTCATTAACCTCCTTAAAGAATGCAAAAAATCCTCAAAATTTGCTGAAAAATCAACTTTTTTAATCAAGATTGTTTTAGAAACCGAAGAAGGAAGATCAACGATAGCAAAAACGGTAGATGGGATATTAACATTAGTGGAAACGGTTGAAGATGGATCTTTAATTAGCACTGAACATGCAGTTAGTTCGTTACTTACATTGTGTTCAAGCTGTAGAAGTAAATACAGGGAGCTTATATTAAACCAAGGTGCTATTCCTGGCTTGTTACGGTTAACCGCGTATGGAACCGATCATGGTCGGGATATGGCTAGGACCCTGCTGGACTTACTTAGGGACTCGCCTCCCGAAAAGAAACCAGGCTCAATGGCTGTTGAGAAGATGGTTTATGATATTGCGGTTAAGGTTGATGGTTCAAAAAAAGCTGCAAACTGTTTATTGCAAGATTTGGCTCAGAAACCGACTTGAATACTTGATTAAAACGGCCCGTTTTCAGTTAAGCTCAAGCTTACCCGTTGACCAACTCGACTGACTCGTGTTTTGCTACTACTAGATGTAAGTATGCAGATGAGTAACTTGATTATTACTAATGTTTAGCATGACTTCAATGATGATTTAAGCTTTATACATGAGGAATATGAGAACTGTATGGATCTAAAGTGCACTAAAAGCAAAAAGAAAGGGTGTTTTTTGTAAATATTTAAACTTGGAGGACCAAAGTGTAAATTTTAAAGAGTTTGTTTATTGGTGCACTAAGATTCATATGGTTTTCTTATGAATAAGAGTAATTTGTTATTTGAATGCTCAAAACTATCCATTGTAATAAGTTTTGAATGATAATTATACAGGTGAAAATTACGATCGATTTAAAGATAAATGATTAGACTTAAGCGTTATAATTTACGTGTTAATCGCAATATTGAAAGCCAGCTAAGTTCATATAAACATATAACTTATAATTCAACATTACTTTTTACCTTGTTGGAACATAAATATAACTGGTTTCATTTTTATTTTAATTGTTTATAAATTATTTGTCATTGCTTACAATTTATTCATCCATTTCCCAACCCCTACAAAATTTTTGGCAACAATTAATTTGTCTTATTCAACAATATAACTTCTCTCCAAATTTATAATCCAAAGTACTAAAATTTCTAGATTTTTGGTGTTACACATTTTAAACCTAAAAGCTTCGGGTTTGACTCAACGGGTCGTAATCATAAGCGTCACCCGCCTTCACAAACCGCCCTTTCACACGCTTTCTTACATCTGCACGTTCCTTTCGTGTAGCATATCTTACTCTCTTGTCAAATCTATACATCATAAAGAAAACGACTCGACCCGTTAGTAAGTATTGGGGTGAAAAGCAAGGGTGTCAATGTTTGACACGAAACAAAAACACTTGACGAACTGAACACGTCGCGGGTTTGAGTTTAGTATAAGCGGGTTCGGGTCGAACCCGCAATCACGTTTAGCTAAATGGGTCGGGTTTGCGGGCTGACCCATTTAACCCACTTATTTTATATTTAGTGTTTTTAAATGTGTTTTATGTTATAAATTTTATTGGTTGGGTATTTCATGCCAATTTTTAAAACTTTATTAACAGATTGACATATGACTTTCGGGTTCAACCGGCGAATACTCGTGTCGTGTTCGAGTTCATAAATCTTGACACATTTTTGGGTTCGGGGCATGTTCGGGTTCGTGTCGGGTTGGAGCCACCAACCCGCAAACACGGCCCATTTAGCACTCTTAGTGAAAAGTTGCACATCCGGTTAGAGCAGTAAAAATACTTACTTTCTCATTTTCTTTTTTTCCTTGTAACGTTGGACCGCATCACTTCTGCTACCAGAAGGGCTGGCTAGATCATGGGCCAGGCCTGGGCCCGAGTTGTACCATGGAGGCTCACCTGAGAGGAACATTGAGGAAGCCCCACAGTCTTGATAATCGTTAGCAGTGCTTTCCCCTGTGAGACTTGAGAACGAGATATTCGAGTGCTGCCTTGCATAACCATGGTTAGGTTCGGTTTTGCAGCTCATTAATGAGTCGGCTGATGCTGCATTACTGCATGCGGGTTGTGCTTGATTTGCATGTCCTGTTGAAGATTCCTAATCACAAAAAAAGTAAATACACAAAATTATAAATTTTTTGAACTGCAAAAGAAAATGAGGGCAACAAATAGGAATGAATACAAACGAGTCAAGCTTGAACTTGATCATAAAAAAAACAAACTTGATATGCATAACTAGTCGAGCTTGAGCTTATTAGGGCTCGTGTCCGAGCTCTTGTTAAGGTTATTGGGTCTTATGTAATATACGTGTATATATAGTGGAGGGTTATACGGAGAAGACATTCTTTTTGCGAGAACAAAAAGAACAATATAAAACCATTCATTTTTTTCAATTTAAAAAATTTTAAAAATACAAGGAAATGGTGTAATGCAGTGTTTATTAAACTTTTAGCATTCTAAAAAAATATGTAAACAAAAGTTGTTTCTATACTGAACCCATACGGGTGTAAATCTTTATATTTTCTACACCTAACCTACCCATTCGGTTCTTCATATACATAACATAGACATTTGTATGTAAGAAGTACAAGTTATAAGAAATGTGCACCATTGATAGAAACAAATAAACGATTTAAGTTTGTTTTTTTGTTATCACAATAATTTAGTATTTTGTAATGAACTTCTCCCGTATATGCAAATATGTATATGGATTGGAAGTCTTGGGAGCTTGATAGTGATGTCATTATTTTGTTCTAATAAGTAATTTTATAATGTTATAGACCATTACAATTTTGGTCTCAGGCCCAGCCCTAGGCCCATTGAGCCTATTGGTTGCACTTCAGTCCTAAGACTCTACTTACAGTTAGGCCTGGTCCAAAGCCCAGTTACAGGCCCAATGTCTACCTCTAGAGGCCTCATCTCTTGGGCCTGGTACATTGTTTTTTTTTCTTTCTTTTTTTCATATAATATATGTAACCTAGTATTTGTTGTTAGTTGTATTATTTTTACATGTAAATGGAAATTTGTATATTTTTTATGCCTTATAAAAGAACTATGATATGGTTTTTAACTTTTTATATACAAAATATTTACAAAATTAAATTGTAATATCTTGATTTAATAAGACATTTTTGTGACTATAATGTGATAAAACATACAAATTGACAATATATATTTCAATACTTCAAACGAAAAATTCGGATAAAACATACATTTGGAACCACTGAGCCCAAAGGGTCTTATTTGGGCTTTATTCACCTCTATATGCGCATACCCAACGACCATGTCTGTCTACCGAGCTCAAAGATGGCCCAACATGAACCCGACAGGGTGACCCGTGACAATTAAGCACACTACTTTTAATTTGAATACAATAGTTTAGCCAAAACATGCAACACATTGACAGATTAACTATACTGTGACATGTAAATAAACTTATTACTTATTGATAAATTTATTCATATCGACGATATATTTATGAAAAATGGTAAGTGACATAATACCTTTCCGACATACGAAGATTCAGCACCACCAAACAAACTATCAATCCCGTCTTTCGCAAAAAGATGTTTGGGATCATTATGCCCTACACCAAAGAGCTCTTCATAATTCTCGATGCTCAAGTCGACTTCATCCATACTAAAGTCAGCATAGAACCCGTCATCACCAACAACGGGCTCAGGGTCTTTTGTCCCCGAATGTGATACCTACATACAAACAACACAAGTTTACATAAAGCTATGTAAATAATCATAGGGGGGTGAGTTTTAATAACCAGAATAAAACAATCTTGGATTTGTTAACTAAATTAACATAAACCGATTAGTGTTACTTACCTTCGATGCAGAAGAACATACGGGCCCAACTTGTTGAACTATTTGTGGCCTAGTATCGACATGAACACTCGTGGGACCCGTCCAAATGTTTGAATTATTTCCACTTGCAAGTAAATCTTGATTGTTATTGTTATTATTATTGTTATCAGCAATGCTCATTGAGCCCATTTCTTGTTCACAAGCAGACCCGTTAACAAAGCCCGAATCTGAACCCGACATAAACAACCAAATGGAAGAAAGTTCTTCAGCTGAAGGACAACCCGAATAGCAATTTAACGTCTGTTTAGTATGCTTTGTCGACCCGTTATGACCGACCCAATCACAATTTTGACAAAGTGAGACTTTTTCTTCTATACATCTAACCAATGCAGGCTGTGAATTGCACCTATCACACACGAGTGCTCTTGAATGTCTTTTAGATAACGCGTTTGCAGAATGAACAACGCGATCACACGATAAACATAAATACGCTGCATCCGATCTACAATACACCATTGATCTTGCATCCCCACAATGATCACAATGGTAACCCATTCTTTATACTAAATATCGCCCCAAAACGAGATTTTTTATACCCCTTTTCGCTCAATGTTCGATTTCCTACACGAAACCTGCAATAAGTGAGAAACTTAATCAAGAAAATGGAATTTCGGTCCTTTTTGACCCGAAAAGGGATACACTTTATTGATTCAGAATATGTTCTAAGGTACAAAAAAGATTGCAGGATTCGATGGACACATCGGACGATCGAATATAGTATATTTGCCAGTAATGATTAAAGAGAGTATCTTTTATTCTTTTAACATGATTGGTATCTTCATGTGTAGAATGTTAGAGCAAAGTTATAAAAGGTTTCTTTAGCTTGTTAAAACCCTAACAAATACATGTATATATTGTGTATATATATATACATATACACACACATACATAACATATATATAAATCATACTGAATGAGTGAATTATGCTAAAAAAAACTTGAAATCAATGGCAGCAAAAGCTTCATAAGTGCAAAAAGTCAAACAAAAAGTCAAACTTGAAACACAAAGATCAACACACAACAATCAAGAAAATCTACAAGAACAGCTAAAATTTCAACAAAGATTCAAACTTTATGCAAAACAAAGACTAAACTTAAATCAATGAATCAAACCCATAACTTACAGATCAAGAAAAACAAAAAGAAACCCATTTTTAATAATAAAGAAGGATCAAAACCCAGAAAGCTTACTACTTTACTAGTTTCTTGAATACCCAAATGAAGTGCATGTGATTTAGACTATTTAGTTGCAAGATTTTGCAAAAAACTGATAAAGTTTCAAACTTTCTGGGCTTCCTGTGTTGGTTGGTTCTGGATTTGTTGTTAACTGTTGGTGTGTGTTAGATTGGATATCTGACAACACAAAATTTGCTAAAAATAAATTGGCAAAAAGTGTATAGAGAGAGAGAAGAAGAAGAGAGGAGAACTATGGGTGGGTTGGAATGGTGGGCCCATGTCGTTTTCATGATATTTGAAAAATTAGCTTTTATGTGTTTTTAGAGGAGCATTTTGGATATTTTACCTCTTTAAAAAGCCATAAGCACTTTTAAGAAGTAATCTCAAACATGCTTTAAATCTTTGGGTCAATTGCAAATTTAGTCCTTTCTCATATGGGAGTACTATGTTTTTAGTCTGTAAGTTATGCTATGTGTAGTGGATGAGCTATAAAATGGGGCGTATTGCGTCATGTGACGTTGAGTCAGCAAAGAGTGAGTTTTTGTTTTTGGGGTGTAATAATGTTGTAGCCCAATACACACACACACACATATATATATATATACACCACACACAATCAATTATAATAATAATAAAATCAAAAGGGAAGCAAGCGATAAATAGATGCCCCCCCCCCATATTGCCCGGGGGTGTTCTCGCCCATCATCGTCGGATTTCGTCCAAATTTGCCGCTCACTACGGGTGCCCTTATAATCTATTTAACTGAAAAACATTGATATCATAAAAGTTACGAGACCTCATCAAAACCATGTGAATCAGTGAGATTAGGTGAGTCGCAACTCTTGCTGAGTAGGTGATATTTTTGAGGTTATCGAAGATTTGAAAAAAAAAACGATGGAAGCAAAATTCGAACATGCATATGATATCCGCTATGGAGAATTTGATGATTCTCATTGCACCACCTTTTAAAGGTTTTGGTCATAAAACCTTGGTTATAATGGTTTGTGAAATTGGTGTAACTGGTAAATGAAATCAAAGGTAGATTGGATTGTATCGGGAATGGTTATGCATATTATGATTCTCCATCTATAGTGTGATTAAAGTAATTCTTTGTTCTTTATGATTTATATTTGTCGGTTTGTATTTTTTTTAATTTTTAATGAAACAATATTGTTTTTTAGTAAAAGATGAAATTTACATAATTGTCATAGAAATTTTGGTCCATTTGAATAAACTTAATTAAGCTAACATCAATATATTGATATGATATGAAACAATATTGTTTTTTAGTAAAAGATGAAATTTACATAATTGTCATAGAAATTTTGGTCCATTTGAATAAACTTAATTAAGCTAACATCAATATATTGATATGATATTATGTGCTTGGGTTATTGAATCCACTTTTGGTTGTAGACGCATAGGATATAGAATTCCACCTTTTTCTCAAACCCGGTGGCTTGGTTGATTGAAACTCCTTTAGGCTCATTTGGCATAATTATTCTAGCGGTCGTAAGTCCTGCATCCACCATGTATTACTAGAACTAGGAATTGAGTTAACTCGGAAGACCAACCCAATCAAGACGAAAAAAAGAAAGAAAGAATAGCAACTCTTTTCATTGTTCTAATAAGACAAGCTTTTTGTTTGATTTTATACTATTGTACACCCTACTTGGTTACATGCTTAAATTTTCACATAATTAATTTTTTCTACACGTCTGCTAATATGTAAATCTCTTAATGATATACGTCAAAAATGTTTTACACGTGTTCAAGATAATGAAATATGTGAAATCATATGTTTGTTTAAAGTTGAAAATGATGTGAATTAAACCTATCATTATTAGATGTGACTAAATGATTAAACCTATCATTGTTATAGGTTATTATAGGTTGAAGTGACTTTCAAAAATGCGAAATCAAAAATCATGGTTTGATAGAAATCACTAATATAGAAAACACCTTCTTTAACTTATGGACTAAAATGTAACATTGTTTATGTGGAAGGACCACTAATGAATTTAATATTTTTGTATGAGTGCTGAAAATCTATCTGCTAAAATATACAATTAAGATTTAAGAATCTTATCCTTTGTATATTTCACTTTTATATATATTGATAAAATGAATAAAAATCTTTTCTTTTTGGTGCCTTTTGGACCCACCATCTTGTAAAGTTCTTTCCTTTAAGATTATTCAATTATAGTTAAGTGGGGCCCACTTGTTTTAAAAATTATTTATATGATTGACACATTTATTTTATTTCCATTTTTGTAGAAAATTGAAGTTGGTTTGTTGTCATTATAAGTTTTTCGTCATAATTCGGCATTGCTCTAGAGAAAAATCCAACGAGTAGGTTCTAAGGTTTACAACAAATATTAAAAATATATTATGTACTCAAATATTATTATTTATTAATAAATATTTTCATCAAACATTTTGATTTTTATATTCACATTTATTTCTTTTACTTGTCTTCCAAGTTATTAAATAATTAAGTTTGTTTTACTTTTCCTCCAAGTTATTAATTAAAGCTTTGGAACAATGAGAGTTTATCAAATTGATAAATGTAATAATAGAACTAATTGTTTAAATATTTAAATATCTAAAGGGTAAACTCGTAAACTCATAAGGCTTTCGCATGCGTACGATTTGAATATGTCAAGCCAACTTGGAATTAATGTGCATATCTTCATCATATATTTAAGCAAAATGTTGTTTTCATGATTCCGACCCTGACCATGTGCCCTTCACATCGTATGACAGCATCCTTACTCTTGCTCCAAGGTTTACCCCTAATGCCATTGATATTTACTACTCTACATTGTTCAGTTTCAAACCAATTAGACCGAAAACCGAACCAAAACTGCAACTGTTTAAAATGGAAACATGATTTCCATTGAGTTTTGCGGTTTAGAATGAATAACAATAATGATTATTTAAGTTTTGTCATTTAACTCAATTTAGTTATAATTTTGCCCAGTCATATTAAAGCCCAACCCAACTAATCCAATGTTAAATTTTAATTTTTCGGTTTGGTTTTAAACTGCCATCAAACTGAAAACTGAACTAACTAATGAACATGTTAACAATATTACGCTCTATCTCTGTAAGTATAGTATAAAAGTAAAACTCTAAAAGCTTGTTTCATGCATTGGTATCATTGTTCATTTTTTTTAAATCGTTTTATTAAAGTATATGCATCAATCAAAATTTTAAACAAATAAGAATTACCTTAATTTATTTCGAATTATAGTAGCCACGTTATCATGACTATATGTGACGTGTATTAATTTGTATTTAGTAGTTATAGTTACTTAAAAGATTATAATATAAATATGTTAGTTTAGTGGATTACAAAATGTATATTTGAATACAATTAATTGGATTTTAATTAAATATAAAATGTCTAGCATGTAAGTCTTGCTATTTTAAAGTTTTAATTAAGATACGTAGTTGAAATATTATGTCCCTATTTAATGTGGTGATAAACCCTTGAAAGTTGAAAGTGTGTTATGATTCTTATTCGTAAAATCACAAATGGATCAAAAAAAAGGTAAAAAAGAAAAAACGAAAGGAGAAGTGAGAAAAACAAAAAACAGAGCTATCAAATTTTAAACTTACAGTTTTACATGTAGCATGCGAAGGGTCTTTCCAACTCTTATAATCACTTTTACGTCATTTATGGTCGCTCACCCAAAACACACTTAGACCGTCCATTATGAGCTAACTAGCAACACCATCTAGCCATCTACGTATGCTAACACTCCAGATATCACGGCGCTCCAAACAAGTAGGGCGTCAAATGGGAGCCACCATCCTTGTTTCCCTTTTCTTTTAACACCGAAGATTACGAAAATTTAGGTGGGGCCCACCTTCAAAATCATCAATCCATTTTTTTAACTTTTTTTTTCTTTTTATTTAATTTAAGTTTTAGCGACTTCATAGCGTATTATCGTATTAAGATAAAAACTATTACGAAAAACTACTTCAAACGCGTCAATTTATTCACTTTCGGCTTGAGAGCTCAAAACAAACATAGTTTCTTAATTTCCATGTGACGTAGAACAAGGTAAAAGAAATAAAATATTATTTTTATGAACTCATAATTGAAAGATGAAACACATTCTTTGATAGAAGAATTAATAATATTATTTTATAAGTTGAAATAATCATTAAGTCAAAAGCCGGTGTGCCGGTGTATCCATATTTGACAACTATTACCAAATTCTCAAAGTTAAAATTGGAAAGTGTGAATCAAATTAGACATTCACACGTTTTGGAATTATACATAAATAATCAAATGACATTAATAAAATCGATACTTAATTTTATAAGAAAAAAGCTACTAAAAGATAAAGAAATTACAACTCGAGCCATTTGAAAGCTATTAAGTTTTACTTTTCGTTTTCAACTACTTTATAGGGTAACCTGTCAAAGGTGATTAGTGTTCAATGCTAATAACTTTTAATTCTCTCGGCCATTCACATTTTCTTATAATTAGAGTTCTTTACTTTCACTGTCCACGTACGTGGTGCAAAAATTTCCCAACTTTGCCAACACTTAATCCAATTTCTCGTATATTGATGAAGATTCTTTGCCATGTCATTCCCAATCGGATGTCATAGTTTGTTTGGTGCTTCGTTGTATCCTCATTGTGACCCACGAAACGACGTGCATATGAAATGCTAGTCATGTTGTCAAGTGTCTTCGACATGGTCCTTTTTGAACCACCTGTTTGTTGAAGCATTTCGTGAACCATCACACATTTCATCTATGTCGAAAAATGTTCTATACGGATATTAGTTTGAAAGCTTGCCCATGATCATCATGGTATTTTTTAGTGCCTCATTTTTGGATGTTAAAATCATTTCCTCCACTTTCACAGTCGTTGTACATATTGTTGTAAATACTAAATACCGCAGAACTTGGTCATCCTAGTCTGTATTTCTTGGTATTTTGAACTCAGCGTATCAACGGAGTGATACACTACACGATTCACATGTTATTTAAATTAACACAAAATCAAATAAAATCAATAACATTATAGTTAGGTAAACCACTCATACTTTATATCTTATGGTCTCATAACTTCAAACATATCATAAGTTGACTTATTTTTTCTTCAATATACAACTCTACAAATACAAATACAAAAACGAAACAGATACGAATAAGTGAAACGATATTTAAAAGTTATGCGATAGATCCCGGATCATGAGAATCTAATCCTCATATCTTTACATGACAATGCAAACTAAGATTACTATCAAGTTGAATAAACAATTAGTAAGAGTGTAGAAAGCAAAGATGATTACCAAATATCATTAGCTAACTAAACACTTATTCAATTGGCCAAAAACTCTCATTTGTTACTAGCAGATAAGTTAACAAACCCACCAGGCCACTAGTAACACATTCAACACACTGAATTGACTAAATCAAAGGTAACAAAATCCGGTTTTTTTTGTTCCAAAAGTTAACATAACAAGATTTAATGTTTTAAATCCGGGTCGGGTTGAAGCGGGTCGGTTCGTTGATTATGTTGTTGGTTAGTATTTGGGTTCATAACTGAACTTACTAGAGTTGCAGCCCAACTCAAGGTTTTGGGCCTAGCCTTATAACTCTAAAGAATAATGTCATTGTCTAGCATTTCTTGAAGATTGTATAGGGACGAGCATTTGGTATCGAATACCAGTACCATTATTCATACCGTACCTGTAGATTCAGTAACGGTTCAGTGCTTATATTATATAGAGATGAACATTTTATAACGAGTACCGGTACTATCCTAATAGACTCGGTACAATATTCAACACCCACTTTTCTTGAAATTATGATTCAAAGAAAATTACTTTTTCACTTTTTTTAAATTATTTTAATAATTTTTAAATTTAAATAATTAATGCATTTGGTCATCATCATCATCATCATCGTACTCAGTATATCCACCAATAGCAAAGCTATAGTAGGGTCTGAGGAGGGTAAGATGTAGACAGCCTTACCTCTACCCCATAGGGATAGAGAGGCTGCTTCCGGTGAGACCCTCGGCTCGATAGTAGTTTTGCATCAAGCCTTGGACATAAGACACATAACACTCAACCATCGGGACACCGACCGATTGGTGCATGTACCATTGTCTTTCGGCTATCAACGCCACCACATGATGCCTGATTAACCTTCCGCCGCTTTTAACGTTATTTTCACGATATTGGTAAAATAACGTCAAAATTAGTGCAATTTCGCTTTTGCCCACCCGAGGGTTCACACATATATACATTATATGCGTGCACCGCAAGCAGGGCGTAATTAATGCATTTGGTATGATTATAAAAACTAGATAATTACAATATTGAGAAAATCATCATCTAAATTCGCAACTAGGACTGTCCTACTAACCCGTGCCTCGTAACTCACTCATAATTAGATCGGTTATAACCCACTCGGTAATTCAGCTCAAGCTACTTGGCTCGCATAAACTTTCAAGTCGAGTTGTGCTTAAGGTAGCTTGCTCATTGGCTCGCTTGGATACATTTGTATCCTTGTTTTTTCATATATTGCTAGTGTGTATTGTATATTTTGAGACCTAAACTATTTTAGATTATTGGTAACTTAAAGTTTTTTTATATAAAAACATAACAAAAAAAAAAAGACCATGAGTCGACTAAGCTCGGCTCGTATTCACATAAGATCGAGCCCGAGTTGATGTAGCAAGGCTCAGCTCAAGGAGATTTAGTCCACCAAACACCATCATATAAGTTGCAACATTATAGCAAGGTCCAAAGACTACTTAATAATTAATATCATACATAACCAAAAATACATTTTGGCACAAAAGCTACTTATATAGTTATAGTGTCATTTGCCACTACATAGTGAAAATAGTTACAGCAGATACACAAAATACTACGAGTTAAACCGACAAATCAAACCTGTCAGTTCGAAACCGTAGCTGAAGTAGTTCAAGCTTGGCTACTAACAAAACACATGTTGACTGCATATTAAGCAGTTAAAGCTACAAAAGTTTCCTACTTATAGCAAAATCACAAAATATTACGAGTTAGAGCGACATATTAAACCTGTTTGTTTGAAACCGAAGCTGAAGTAGTTAAACCTTTAGAAGTGACCGGCTCAACCGACTTTAACAACTCTAGAGGAGCATCAGCACAAGCAGCCAGTTTTTCCAAATAAGGAAAACTCGCCTCTTCAAACTCGCGTGTAGCCCGAACAAGCTCGTTTTTCGCATTAGGATCATAACAAGAAATACTCTCCATCGGCACGCCTGCTTTAGAAAAATGGTAACCGGCCTTCAAACCCTGTTGAAATCCCACCTCTGACGCTCGAGTGTTAACCTCACCAACCGGCTGCAGTAGCTCATCACTCGCCCGAAGCTTGTTTAACACGTGTTTGAACCCTTCGCCTATCAACCACCTTCGGTCACCCTCGAGCTGAAGTATCTGCTTTCTAAGCGACTCGTTGGTTGACGTCAGGACCGCCCTCTCGGATGTCCAAATGGCGTTTTTAGCAGATAAACGTTCGTCCCTGGCTTTTAAACTAATGTTCAGCTCTTGAAGTTCTTGTGCACGTTGGTTAACGTTTGAATGTTGTTTCTCGTATGAGATTAATGTTGTCTTTAATAAAGCGATTTCTGTCTCTAAATCCCGGTTATGAGCATCTGCAGAGGCTAGTTTATCCTTGAACGATTCGATGTCTTTTTTCTGTTGCTTAACCGTGTTTTCAGAAACAACCAACGCGTGGTTGATCTTCAAACTAAGACAAAACAAATTTTGTGGAAGATGTGAAGCAATGTTCATGTAACTCTAAGTCGGTCATTGCCTCTGCACGCTTTGTTTCCTCAGGGTGACGATCAAGCAGACCTTGGATGAAGGCCTCGCACGCCTTTGGGTCGTTCATCCACTCATCTTGACTCGACCATTGAAACGGGTCAGGGTTCGGTGAATCACTTGAAGCTTCAGGTATTTTCTTATCTTTTTTAGCAGTCGAGTCGTCTGCAGCCTTCTCTGATGGACCATCTGTTTTAACCGGTAAATCAGTGACTGCTGAACCATCAACTTCCGTGCTTGCAGTATGTATAACGGGCCTTGTAGCCGGTTCTGTGCTTGCAGTATTAATACCTGTAACGGGCCTAGTAGCCGGTTCTGTGCTTGCAGTATTAATACCTGTAACGGGCCTTGTAGCCGGTTCTGTGCTTGCAGTATTAATACCTGTAACGGGCCTTGTAGCCGGTTCCTCAACTTGGGGAGCAGCTTTTCGTTTTAGGTGATCGGTTTTTGGAGGTTCGTTCTTAGACGAAGACTGTGTGGTTTTTTCTTTGTTCTCGGAACCAGAAGATGCTGCAAAGTTTCACATCTGACCAGATAGGCGTCTGAATAAACCGGAGAAGGCCCTGTTCTGTGAGTAAACAAAGCATTAGTATTTACACGGGTTGCTGGTCAAACCCAACACGAGCCCGAATGGAAAATGAGTTTAGTGGGTTGACATGAACACGACCTGCTTAACCCAGATATTTTATTTCTTTTATGTTGGCATACTAATACTTTAATGTTACAAATTCCAACCTCATTTTGAAGCAGAAAATGAAGGTATAAAAGTTGAAAATCACAAAACATACAAGGTTCGGTTCGGTTCGGTTCATTAGAATCCTAGTATATCCTCTATCTCTATACTTACACTAAAAGCTATTATCTTTTCTCTATCATTATTAATTAAATAACATTTTTTTATACTTTTATTATTACCTTTTCTCATTCATTCACTCACAACCACTTTCAAAAAGTATTAAAAAATTATAAAGCGTGAACAGCGTTGCTCCAAATTTGCTCGTTAACAATAATGTTTTCTCTCTTCTCAACTCACAACTACTCCATAAAATATAGAGAACACTCAAATATGATCCGTATCAATCAGATTCACTTAACCATAACCGAACTGTTTTGTCACCCCTAAAAACCCAATGCTTAGAGCATTCACATCCTAACTACTAATTTGTGTGAGTGGTGTTTTTATAATTTAGGGAGTTGTTTAGTGTGTTGTGAGTAGATAAGCGAAAAAATGATGTGATTTCTCTGTATATTTGAAAAACTACTGTTCACCCCCCATATCTTTTTAATATATGCCGAAAGTGGTTGTGAGTCAACAAGAGAAACAGGGTAATGATAAAGGTATAAAAAATATTATTTAGTTGAAAATGAGAGAGAAAATGTGATTTTTAGTGTAATTTTGGATTTAAAGATGGTGGAGGGTAGGGGTGCAAACAATAGCGAAGGACTCTTAGGGCCAGGGGTGGCCCCGACCCCCCCCCCCCCCCTGTTTTTTTACGTGGCAGTGTAAATTTACTAGTTTTCGTCTGAAATTTTTTATACGTAGTGTAAGTTTAGCCGTTTTCGACCGAAATTCTATATACGTAGTGTAAAATTTAGCCGTTTTCGGCTGAAACTTTGTATACGTAGTGTAAAATTTAGTTGTTTTCGCCCGAAATTTTTTATACGTAAATTTAGCCGTTTTCGACCGAAATTTTATATACGTAGTGTAAAATTTAGCCGTTTTAGCCCAAATTTTTCTATACGTAGTGTAAATTTAGCCGTTTTCGGCCGAAAATTTAAGTTCGCCCCCCCTTTGTTTGTGAAATTTTGTATATATTTTGAGTCCGCCCCCCGTTGTCTTAGCCCAAGCTTCGCCACTGGGTGCAAACGAGCCAAGCCGAGCCCGAGCTCGACTCGTTTAACTTACATAGAGCTCGGCTCGTTTACTATATATTAATTAATTTTAATATATATATTATTTATATTATATAATGCATAATAATATATATTATATAGTTATTTTTAGTTAATTTTTTTTATAAAAGTATGTATATTAATTTTAATTATATATAGTAAAAAATTAGCGAGCCGGCTCGAGCTCGATAAGTGAAGCTCGGACTTGGGCTCGTTTATTAAACAAGCTTACCTTTAGGCTCGAGCTCGGGCTCGGCTCGATCGAGCCTTTTCACAGACCAATCTCGAGTAGCTTGGCTCATTTGCACCCTAATGAAGGGGATGGGAATGCTCTTAGATCTTTATTTTATTCTTTAAACTTTGACATAAAATACTCGATTAGTTTAAGTTTTAACATTAACAAAAAAAAATAAAATAATAATATATTAACTTTTTTAAAAATAAGTGGGTTAACCACATAACCAACCACCTTGGTTGAAGAACACAACCCGTTTAGCTAAACGTGTTACGGGTTAGAATGGATCGGGTTTCGGGTTAAATATGTAAAAGTAAGCAGGAATATTAATATTAATATTTAGTTTTACCATTGTTGGAGTTAACAGATGCAGAAGCAGATGATGGAGGATTATTAGGGTTTAATAATGGAGTTTGAGGGTGGTCGTTAAGGTTAACGTTAACATTGTTAACAGAACTAACTCGCTGTCGCTTGTTGTCGGACGACATTGTTTTGTTGGATCGAGTATGATGGATTTGATTTCAGGGAGAATCTTTGTTTATGAGATGGTGATGATGATGTGATTGGTTGACACCTGTCAAACTAATATTGGTTTTGTTATAATAATAATAAAGTAAAAGTAGTGACTTGTCGCAGTATAGAATTTGAATTGTGTCAGTTTACGTTGACTGGTTTTAATTTTTGTTTGTGATGTCTTGTATAGCTTTATACGAGAGTATATGTCTATACAAGTCGTATATGCATACATACCACTAATATAAACACAATTTAATTTTTATTTAATTAATTAAAAATTGTAAAAAATATAGTCGTTTGATAATGGAGAGAATGGTAAAAAACAAGTTAATTGATGATGGTGTAAAATGATGTTGACAAAAACTTACACAAGTCATGTATATTAGTGAAGGTGAAATTTTTGAAAAAAATGAACAAGAATGAGATATTATTGCTTATACAGGGTGTATAGGGATGCAAGTTGTACAAGACTAATTCCGTTTGGAATTCTATCAATTATTCGTCTATCAAAAAAATGAGTGAATTTAGCTAATTTTCTCATCCATGTAGTCAATAATGTTCCATAAAAAGCATCTATGTAACCCATTTTGTTAGAAAAAAATTCTCTTAGGACCCATATTAACAAATGAATTAATAAAGTAAAAATTTTGAAAAAGAAGGCATATAGTTCATCCATGAAGAACTATACGAAACGTATAGAGCCTATACGAGGTAAATAGGTTCACGAAGAATTATATGAGACATCAAGGCCTATACGACTTGTATAGGTCTATACGAGTTGTATAGCTGCAAAAAGTTGTCTCCCTATTACCTCCGTACATTTATCAATTACGCATGGTCTATACGACTCATACAGATGTATGCGACTTACAAAAAGAATTTAAATAGAATCATATTGTCTCCGTATTACCTCCGTAATTGAACAAACCACGGGTCCACTTCTGGTGATCATCAACAGTACTAAAATGACACTTAACTCTTAATGTTAAGACAAACAAATTTAAATAAATAAATCTTTTTGCTTACATTTTCGTGACAATCAACCGTACTTTCTTTAAGATCAGAAAGTATAAGATCATCAACATTTTAGTACCCGCTTCGTCGACTCATACACAACCAAATTAAACAGAATCATATTGTAACCTTGTTCTTATATCAATTGCATGTAAACAAGCAACAAACAACAATATCATCACTCCCTTTAAATCCCGGCCACATGATGCCATATAACCTAAACTATTATCCCACAATATCTTCATAACATGCATTAAAGCAAACAATTACACATGTCGAAACCATTGTCAGAGCCGAAGCTGCTTCAATGGCGGACCCATATCTGGTTTCCTCTTCCTTGGACACTTCCATTTTCCCGTCACACTCGAATTCTCATCAAGAACATTTGTCACATCTCCTAGTGTCACCCTTTCATCACTTCTCTTCTTGTGGTTATTATTATTAGCAGATGAAAAAACATATTTTTCTTGATCCACACCTTTGACTTCTCATACTTTTCTTTCTTGCTTTTCATTGATACAAAACCATTCTCATCTTCTTCAACCTTTTTGCTTCCATTCTCTAATGAACTCACATTGACGTCTTCATTAGGTAAATCGGTAAACTTTTTGTGCTTTTTTGTTGAACTGTTATCGCATTCAAAGGTTTGCTTGCAAACCAAGTCATCAGTTGGAGTGACACACAAGTTTTCATCTTTTACAAACTCCATCTTCAAAGACACATTATATGCATATTTGATTATTAATGTTAGAGTTAAGTGTCATTTTGGTACCTGTGGTTTGTTAAATTACGCAACTTTAGTATCAATTTTGAATTTTTTGCAAATGGCTACCTCACTTTTATAAAACATGCAATTTTAGTATTTTTTCTAACCCCGTCTAATTATAACCATTAAGTCAAGGGTAATTTAGTAATTTATATTTTTTTTTTCTTTTCACATAAGTTAATAACATTATGACGCATCTTTTCAATACAATAGATCTGAACTTTTGAAAGGCATCATTTCTATAAAACAAAAATGAATCACCCACCGCCATAGTCACCGGTATCCGATGTAGGTCTACGGCGGAGAACCAGCCCCAAATTAACCACACCGGTCATCGATTTACGCTACACTATTCAAATCAACAAAAACCGCACACAAACACATCAATTTAGATAATCGATTTTTCAGATAATTGGCGGCAGTGGTGGCCAGAGCTTTCAGATCGGCGGCGGACACCGTCGACGAAGCGACGTTCTGGTCAGGTGCGACGATAGTTGGTTGCCGATTTCCGATATGTTATTTGTTGAAGGAGGAGCCACCAAAGAATGAAATCGACGAAGCTACTGGTCCAATTCCGATGTCAAACAGTCAATTGACGGTGGCGACGGCTTGCTGGACGTCGTAGGACCGTCACAAGAAGGTAGAGGGATGTGGCCGGAAAGACGATTCAATGGTTGTTGGAAGCCAAAGATTAAGTTAATGGTCCAAAATGTTTTTGATATAAAAAGGAGGAAAATCTTTAAAAAAATGAAAATAAATAAATAAAATAACAAAATTACCCTTGACTTAACGGACAAAATTAAACGAAGTTAGAAAAAAGTACTAAAATTGTATGTTTTATAAAAGTGAGGTAGCCATTTGCAAAAAATTCAAAAATTGGTACTAAATTCACGTAATTGAACAAACCACGGGTACTAAAATGACACTTAACTCTTAACGTTAAGACAAACAAATTTAAATAAATAAATATTTTTGCTTACATTTTCGTGACAATCAACCGTACTTTCTTTAAGATCAGAAAGTATAAGATCATCAACAGTATCCACTTCTGGTGATTCATATACATAGCTTGAAAACCAATTCTCAATGCCAGCAGGTTCTGTTTACAGTATTAAAGAGTATAAAACACATATCTTTATTAATTTCAAACATATTAAAATTATAAAACTTCATACATACAAAGGATGTATGCATACCGGGAGTGAGCAAAGGAGAGTCTTGAGATTCCAAAACCTAAGAAGGATTAATGAAAGTTACAAAACAATCTGAAAATTATATGAAAGACTTAAAATCAAGAATCTTACATGTTTTTGACACTTGTTATCTTCTTCGGATTGGTTGCGTTTGATCAACAAGCTTTCATTTTTCTCGTTTGTGACGAATACCTTTAAATTTTCTGTTGAATTCGTTGTGTTTCCAGTGCTACATTCGTTGTTATTATCTTGGCTTTCTTGGTGCTCAGAAAAGCCAAAATTATCATTCGTTTCGAGCACAAATGATTCGTATTCGTAACTTGAAAACCAGTTCTTGATATGAGGAAGTTCTGATATAACAAATAAAACTATCAGATGTTACATTTTTTCTAGTCTTGTAAAAATCAGAATTAGTCGACGATTAGTTGCTAATCGGCGTTATTGATTAATTTTTTGCTAATCGGCCAACGGTCAAACTTGGCCAAATCAATCAAAAAACGCCCAAATCGGTAAAAAAGCGTACCTTTTTTTTAATTTTTTTGAAAATCAATCAAACCAAGGTTTTCTCATCAATTTGTTATATTCCGTTTAATTTTTATGTTTGAAGTATTTATGTGAACATTTATATGTATTTTTTCGAAATTAAATAATATACTATATGTGTAATTTTGAAAATTTACATAGAGCCCACTGCCCAACTAGCAGAGTTGCAGCTAGTGAGTTCTACAACACTACAACACTGATACTTTTCAATAGCGATGAGCAAATGATGCTGAGCACCGCTACCGAAAACATGCATTTCGGTACCGGTACCAAGTTTTTAAGAAAATCAAGATTGGTACCTGTCGATACCACTAACCAGTACCGGTATTTACTGAATTTCTGCCTACGGTACTGGTACCAAACCAAGCATTGTCAATATTGTTACTTGTTACCGGTACTAACTCTCTAAAAAATAGGGATCGGGAAATCTAGGATTGGTACCGGTCATTACCACTTAACAGTATTGGTATTTACTAAATTTTTGCCTACGTTATTGATACCAAACCAAGCATTGTCAGTACTGTTACCGGTACCAATTCTCTAAGAAAATGGGGATCGGGAAAATCGGGATTGGTACCATTCGTTACACACTTACACTTACCAGTACCAGTATTTATGGAATTTTTGCGTACGGTACCAGTACCGAACCAAGCATTTTAGGTACTCAGCGTTGCAAATATCCCAACTAGACGCCGATTAATCACTAATCGCTACCCACCAACTTGTAGCCGATTAATCCCCATTTTTTCAAAATCTGTCAAAACTGAAAATTTTAATATGTGTATTTAAAAATTTACATATAAATTTCAGTCCAATTAATCCTGATTAATTGATAGTCCCTACCCCACCGCCTGACTAGTTCCTAGCGATTTTTACAACACTAACGATATTGTTACCAATACCAAGTCTCTAAAGAAAATCGGGATCGGGAAATTCGGGATCTATTTAGACGTTTAGCTATTTAATCAAGTTATAAAAAAAAAAGAACCAGTCCACATACCTGATATATCCAAATCTGCTGGCGAATCGCTGCGAATCATCGTGACCGATGTTGTTATACTGTGTATGTGGTTAATTTCTATCTTGATCTACAGTATCTGAAAAACGGATACATATAGTAAACCCTAACAATGACAGTAAATGAATCAAATCGAAACATATATAATTTGATTGGAACCACAGAGGAATTTAAGCTGGTAACAAATCAGTGCATCATTGCGGTTGGTTCATTTAACTGCAGAGTAAATGTAAATAATATTTTATTATTTGTTGATTAGAGATTTGATTTACCTTACGGTGGAGCAGACGACTGTGGAGGTTGAAATTGGTGAAATGAAAATTAAGGAGGAAAGTGGAATTTTAGAGATGGGTTTAGCGGGAAATTTCAAAATACTTCCAAATATTCAAAACAAAAACATAAAAAGGAAAGGACATGGTTTAAGTGAGTATAATTTAAACTAGTGATTTCTGCATACGTTTTGCGCGGCGAATGATTATTTATGTAGATTTGGTTGGCATTTGTTACGTTTGTTTTTGGTACCAGAACTAAACCCAATAAGTATATTAGTCAAATTAACATATAAAGATAATTAAAATACTTAATACAATGTTTTTTCGGTCGATAATATTTGGTCGTTGTTGGACGGTAGGGTTGTTCACGGGTCGAGCTAGGGTGG
Organism: Bidens hawaiensis; assembly: GCF_021521415.1. Taxonomy (NCBI): domain Eukaryota; kingdom Viridiplantae; phylum Streptophyta; class Magnoliopsida; order Asterales; family Asteraceae; genus Bidens; species Bidens hawaiensis. The sequence goes on along the minus strand of NW_027493496.1, from coordinate 174,371 downwards.
TTTTGAGCTCGTGCTCAAAATTAAATGAGGCAGCCCAGCTAGGCTCGAGCTCGATTTTGAAGTTAAATGAGCCGAAGATCGAGCCAACGAGCTGATCATGACCAAAATGAACCAACTCAGCACATGTTTCAAATCAAGTTTTTTTAACTGGTTTTATTCGAGCTTTTTTCGAGCAAGGCATGAGTCCGAGCTTCGAGTCGCGAGCTTTTTGAAATGCCCTATTGGACGGATGACATGAATTCGAACGGTATGGGTTCGTTCTTCACATTGATTAAACCACAACGTCGGTAAAACCATAGCGTTGTCAGTATAACACAAGTGTTGGTAAGACTTGAGCCTTGAAACCTGTGCTTTGGTAAAGCACACACGTAGTTGGTAAAACATGAGCATTATGGCGACGAGTCGACGCGAATTCCATATGCATCGGTTACGTTTGTCACGATATAAACAATATTTAAAAATAAGTGAAACAGAATTCACATGTTTTGCTAAATAAAGAAGGAAAAAAATTAATTGGACAACCAAGAGGAACAACAGGAACCTTGTTGTCTTCCTTATGTATATAATTAAGATTTAATTACATGGTGCATTGTATTTTTGGTCACTAACCATTAGAAGTTAGACGTATATAGATTACTACTGACAAATACTTTAAACACGACGAAAAGTACAAAATAAACGTATATAGATGACTCTTGACAAATAATTCGAACATGACGAAAAGTACAAGATAAACGAACCAGCAAAATCATATCCGATAGTCACAAATCTGCTTAAATTGTCGGTTCACGATTTGTAAGGTATAACAAACATATTTGTTTATCACTTTCATCTATATTTTTTCAGGAGATAATCAAAACGTGTATTAGTGAACCCGTATCAAACACGTATTCTCATACCTTAGTGGCTTAGTCGAAAGCTAACTATTTTCTAATTACATTGTTCAATTCGGTTGCAACCATTGATACTTTTGAAGTTCTCATCGAAGACACTGGCGTGAATCTTGTTTACGTTTATGGCTGACGTAAGATTTCGTAATTCGTAACACGAGAATATTTACTCTTTTTATTTTCTGCGTAAGATTTCGAATCGTTACAATCAACATTTTGTGGCCTTGTTAAAAGTATACGCCTTTATGTTGTTTAAGTGCCATTTATATCAATAGTTATTTGTTAGTAAACTAGAATATTGACCCGCGTGCTTTGCGGCGCGAACCAAGGAAAACCCGCCCGACCCAAAGCCAATTCGGCCAAAACCCAAGTTTGCCTGAACAAAAATAACACTTTTGTGAGTGCACCATTCGACCTTGGCATACGTCGATTTGACCCGCGTGTTGTGGTACCCAGGCGTAGGGCATGGTAAGTGACAAAGAATAAAATCATAAACATGATATATATAACGTGGAAAATTAGACAAAACCATTGAACCACACACGGGCGTTTCAGTGTTATAACTCACAAAATTCAAACCGAAATGTTAAACGAAAATTGTAAAAAAAAGTATTAAGGGCCAAAGATGAATATGTAAAAGAGTTAGGGTTAAAAATGAAAAATGTTTTGTAACAGAGTTGTACAAGATTAAAAGTATAAGGTTAAAAGTGAAAATTAAAATTAAAATAAAAAAACTTTTTATGCACAACGTACAAGTTGTGATGCATAAGAAAGTTGATAATTGTATATATATATATAATTGGTCTAATATAAAACCCAAGTATGCTTGGAGTACTCAAACTCTAATTATAATGAAATTAACATTTAAGAAATTTATATACATGTCAAATATCAAAAGTTATAGTAACAACTATAACAAAATACGTGAATATCAATATCGATCAAAATGACACATTATCAAATACCAAAGTGTTTCAAAAGTTGACATTCATTTTCTAATGCGCTGAACTATTCATCTCCCACTTGATTGAATTAATCCAAGTAATCACCAAGTAGCTCCGTGTTTACCACCTAGATCCAAAAAATCGTTGAGTAGCTTCAACTTGACTGCCTGGATCCGACTTTCGAGTCTGAGTAATATAAGCTTAGTTAGAGAAAAATTGCCTCAAACGGGTGCCGAGTAGCGTGTAACTGCCGAGTACTCTATCGATTTGACCGAAATTTACAACACTGAACCAAACTAAAATTTTAATGTCCTTATGATATTACACAAAATGATAATAATGTTACACCGAATTTTATACTATCTTTCAATCTGGTTAAGGTATTTCCACTTCATAATATAACACAAAATGATAATAATGCAAATTATTATAAACATAAACAAAATTAAAAATTCTGCTTGTTTTTCAATGCCTAATTATTTTACCACAAGTATCTATCAAATGTGCAACAGCATCAATCTTGTACTGTGTAACTTTTACAGTCAAGAGCTGGTTTTGTGCCACAAGTTTATATAGCGGCTGTATTAACTTACTGTCTGGTAACACTTAAACCAGTCAGCTCGGCCAGCCGCAACTTTAAAATAAAACATAACTAATTTCACATTTATATAAATCAATTCTAAAGCTGCAATTAAACAGTCTAAAGCCGTTTATCTCAAAAAAAATTACAGTAATGCTGCAATTAAACAATATATGCACATAAATAGATACAGATTAGATTTCGGCCGTGAAGATAAAGATTCGCCGGAGACGTGTGGAGGCAGGATTTAGGGTTAGGATGAATCGGTTGTAATGGCGAATAGGCTTTTGATTATGTAATTAGATGAGAATTTGAAGCCCTATAAACATGCTATGGGCCTCATAAAGCCCAAGCCTGGCCCGTGGATATTGCTATATTTCTTTAATTTTAAAAAATTAACATACTACGTGATTATCGGTTATGATCGGTAAAAAGTCGAGTCATATGAGCTCGAGTCATGTGTAGACCAAATTAAGAGTCGAGTCAGATGAACTTGAGTCATGTGTAAGACCAAATTATGGTTAGAACGAGTCGATACAAAAATGGTTAAATTAGTACGATTCGTGTCGGTACGCTTTTGAGTCGAAAGGGGTCAGGTCAGAACATATTTCAGATTAAAACAGTGCATGTTCAAAAAGGGATTCATATCAAAATATGTTGGTTTAAAAAAATATCTATTTGAAAATTACTGTATATTTCAGTTTTGTTTCTTGATTTTCGACATCATTTACAAGCTTACTGCTTTTCCATGAATTACACGTCTACATTTAGGTTATGTATGTACTGTCATAAGATGAATCATGTACCGACACTGATTATGTGGTTGATGTTAAGTTGTGCGCCCATTCGACCGCACCACGCGGGCACCCGGATAGTTTTATTAAAAGCTTCTGCTACTCTGCAAAATACCTAAATATTTAAAAGCTACAGCTAACAGCTACCAGCCCAGCCTTCAGCTAACAGCATAGGGTATGTTTGGCAAAGAGCTTTAAGCTACAAGTTTTTAAGAAAAATCTCATATTTATTGAAAAGTCTTGTTTGGTTAGAGTAGCTTGAAGCTTTTAGGTTAAGAGAAAAACTTGAAGCTAAAAGCTCCAACTACTAGCGTTTAGAAAAAGCTACAAGCTTTTAGTATTTCAAATATTACAATGTTGGTACTTGAACTTCCATAATCTTTTGTTAATTCATATGATAATTACATATTTAACCCATATTCAAGACTAACTACCCCCCATGACTTTTTAAAATACCATACTTTTTTCGCACGTTAATATTTTTTTTTTTAAAAATGCATCATAAAAATGAGCATTTTATTCACTTTAATTTGAGTATCATATTGTTATACTTCTTTAACTTTAAAAATTAACATATTTTGGGAATATTGGTTAGCATCGAAACAAGTCGAGTCAGGCAAGCCCGGGTTATGTGTGAGACCAAATTAGGGTCGGAACGAGTCGATGCAAAAAGGGCTAATTTAGTTTGGTTCATGTTGGTACGGTTTTGAATCGAAAGGGTCAAGTCAGAATAGGTTTCGGATTAGAACGGTGCACCGCGCGACCACCCAACTAGTTTTATGAAAAGCTTCGGATACTCTACCAAACACCTAAATATTTCTAAAAAGCTACAGCTAACAGCTCCAGTTTCTAGCCACCAGCTTTCAGCTACCAGCTAGTTTTGCCAAACATACCCATAGTATATAACTAGTTTACAATAAATTGAGATCAATAATAACAATCATGGGATTCTTCTACCAGCTAGTTTTGCCAAACATACTCATAGTATATAACTAGTTTACTAAGTAATTATTGTATGTTTGTAAAGCTACAACATGTTTTTGCAAAGTGTCCCTAAAAAGCATTTAACATTAACACACATACCCAAATCCATGTAGACGTATTATGTTGTAAATATAAATCAAGGGCATTTCACTCACTGTCATAGTGCTATGGTTATCCCTTGTAAGAGCATTATCATTTCTCCCATAGAATCTGTAACGTAAATAAATGGTTTAAACCAAGTTTCAAATATTACGGTCTCGATAGTAGCATATATTAGAAAATATTATAGATCAATCTAAAACCTCACCCACCACTGCGACAACTGTTGTCACCTGGGGTTCCTAAATGGAACCCGACAACAGTCAAAATGACCAGAGACGGATTCAGAAATTTTTACTAGTGTGGGCGCAAACTGGATCGAGTAATGGGTCGGGTCAAGAGAACAACTGAACAGGGTCGTCCAACTATTTTTTAGACCCAAAGTGGAATGAACTTTCGAACAAATGAGAGGGTAAATTAGTCTTTTTACACCCCACCATTTAAAAGTTAAATATTAAAGTTGCGTTTTGGACCCACCTTTAACTATTATACAACATTACCAAGCACCACAGTGTTATTGCTGCCTTCAGTGACAGAACCGGAATTTTTATTTGAAGGACCACAGTATACTTTTTATTTAATATGTTTCACAAATTATTGAAATTAATTCATAATAATTGGATGGTCACTGATTATCCTTTCAAAATTTGTTTTTATATAATGATAATAATATTTTTGAGAAACTAAAATGCATATCTGATCAAATAATATAATTGTTATAAAATTACAACGTAAAACATAAAAAAGAGAAAGTTCATACCCAAATGTTATTTTTATTTAAAACGACGACTTTCTTGTATTTAGGGTATCGCATTCTTTAAATTTAGAGAGGTCCAATGTCTCACTCTAACCAAACTATGTTGTGTTAATTAGACTCATATTGGCTTTAGAGTTATCCATACCCAAATATTGTTAAGATATTAAACAAACTATCCATAAAATGGCAGGTAACACTAGCTAGATACTCAGTCTTGAATAAGAAATAGGTAAGTATAATATGAAATTATTTAAATTAGTTGAATAAGCTTTAGAAAATAAACATTATAATAAAGTAACAGTGAACATTATAATTAAATAATTATTGAAGGTGCCTTGATCCCTGTAATTAATATAAAATAATAATATTGAGCATGTTCATCTTCCCCTTCTAACCGCTCTGGTTTTCAAGCCGCCGCCGCCGAAGGTCAATACATTAATGTAAATCCGCTGATGACGTTAGCAACGGTGGGCACCACTAGCAGCCGGACGATAGGCACTGACTTATGGTTGAGTCATTATATACTTAAGCGTACATGTAAACGCGGCATTCCGGCAGTCGGATGGTGTGCGCTTACAAAAAAATTGCAGAAATGCATAATAAATTGAATTGATTCCCTAATTATAAGTTCACGGTGTGATGATATATATGTGATGATGAATTGAATCAGTTTAAGTAAATGGAATAAGAATTTTATATAGTTATTGTACCTGGAGGTTGGAATAAATGGCGAAGAACATCAAAAAAAAGTTACTGATAATGATAATATGAAGATTTGATCATGTTTGTGTGAATCTTTTGAGCTCACACCAATATCAACAAAAGATTCCATCCACAGAAGGTACACACATCCAATTCCAAGCTATATAATCCACCAGTTCACTGAAAAATATTCGGGTTCCGTTTTTGTTCTAAGACCGCAAAACCGATTTCAGTTAAGACCGACACCCGACCCGCCTTAAAAGGTCCGGTTTTATTTTTTTGCAGTTTCGTTTATCAGGTCGGGTAATCAGCTTTGCACAGCCCTACTTACATAGCAGAGACTGAATAAAACCTACAAAGTGATATACAGATACATGAAAAATTGTATGTCATAATCTTGTCTTGCAACCATTTTTCCAAAGTGTAACAATAAAGTCCTTCCACCATGGTCGTTAGAGAGTAATCCATGTTTAAAAAAGATATTTGTTTGAAAAAATGGTTTATTTGTCTAAAAAAATGGTTTATTTGTCTAATTATAATCACCATGTATACCAAAACTACACATGGCTGTAATATTTTTGCTTTTATCGATGTCCGAAACTTGTATATCAAAGTGACATCAAGTTAAAAAGAAAAAAAAATTAAAGCGAGTTCAATACAAAATACTCAAAACCAATGTTTTGATCAGTATCAAAACTAACCCATAATCAATATGTATACTTTTTTCTTCTTGTAATTTGGCCCGTTTGCAAACTGTTGACCCACACACCAAGTTAAAAGCTTATCGGTAATCAAACTTTAAATGCAAATTCCGTTGCTTTTAAACTACCAAAATTGTTCTTGTTGGTAATCCTTTTGTTTTAATCGGCACCCGAAACTTGAAAAAGTGACCTGCTACTAAAAATATTTTTCGAAGCGACCTATTTCCAAGTTAAATTACCAGTGTCCAATGGTTTGATCTGTATCAAAAGTAACCCAGAATACAAAAAAATACCAAAAAAGTTAAGTTGGCCCGTTTTCAAATTGTTGACTTGTCACCTCATCAAAAGCTTTCATGTAACCAAAAGTTTAAACCCGAAACCTAGTTGGTGTTTGCTAAAGATGTGGGCTTTATTTGGATTTTTAATGCGATTTACTCAAAAATCAAATATTTTCTTTACAAAACTATTAATGTAACCAAGTTCTTAAATAAACACAGATTGTTACTACGCAAGCATAATAAGTGAGTTTATCAATCGAACCTGAGAAACATACCTCAATCTATTTTGCTTGTTGTATTGGTGCATAACAGCATTAAAATCTTGCACTTACAACATGTCTCCTGCCTTCACTTATTCTCAAATCAAAAATGAAATAAGCAGCCCATGAGTTAAAGATTAATACTATTTTAGCATGACAAAAATTACAATTCATTGATGAATCAATAAATTTGAATATACTAACCGCTAAAGGTTCTTGTGCACCAATTAATTCCACATAAACAACCCCGAGTTGTCGCTGAACCTCCACTGAAATTGCAGTCAAAACTGGGCCATGAATTAAAGTAAAACAAATTCAAACAGATCATGGAAATTTTTCATAAATTTAGAAAAGCACGGGCATCAAATCATCTTAGGCATCAACCGTCAAGCGACGCGTAGTCCAAATCCTGACCTGGCTGTTATTAACATCATTCGATGAATGAATCTGACAACAAAATTGAATCAGATAAACCAATCACCAAAAGAATATCAGATACATAAAAGTGATCTTTTTATTTTTTTTCAACAAAATTGAATCAGAGAAGAATTGTTTATATTCCAAGTTACTAAACTTTATACATAGAGTACAACATAGTTGCATCACCAACCCCCAAAATTGTAATATATATAATAAATACTTGAAATAAACCAATAGCATTCCTAATTTGTTCTCTACCTGTGTCCCAATCCCTATCATCAACTTTAGAATTTAGAGAATATACAAAGATCTTATAAAGATGACGGAGATAGGGCTGTTCAAAAAGCTCGTGACTCGGTCTTGGCTCGACTTGATCCGTTAGCTCGTTGATTAAACCTAAATTTTAATATCTATATGTAATAATATAATACCAAGAAATAAAAAAATAAGAATTATACATATATTATGTCACTCGATACCTAAAACGTTATAAAATAATAACGAAAATAAAACATATAAATTTATAAATTTTCTAATTTATAAATTTTATATACTATATATGTTAAAATTATATTTTTTTGTATTTTATATATCAAAATTTTAAAATAAAAAATAAATAAATAAAAAATAATTTTTTTTTAAAAAAAATTAAATGAGCTCGAGCTCGGCTCGAACTTTAAACGAGCCGAGCTCGAGCTCGATTTTTCAGCTCGATAAAGAAAACGAGCCAGCTCGATTAAGTTCGAGCTCGAGCTCGAGCACACTCTAGCTCGACTCGACTCGGCTCGTTTACAGCCCTAGATGGAGAGCACATGCCATTAAAAACCTAGTACTACTGCCTATCTCTTATTATTAAATATTTGATGTTACGTGTCGACTTCTGCTGAAGTGTAGATTCTAATTTATCATCTCTCTCTCTAATCAAACAATAATGAACTTATTGAATTTACAAAAGTTGCAACGAATTGCTATAACACAAGAGTTTACATAGAAGACCTGTTTTTTCAGCGGCTTAATGCGCTAATTTTATTTGCTATTCACGGCTCATATATTAGTTTTTATAAGATGTTAAGAAATTAATGATATATTATTATTAAAATAAATACTTTTAATTTTTTTATATAATTTTCTAATACAACGACCAACAAATAGAGAATTGTCTAGGTATTATGTATGAGGTGACCCAATGACAAAAGACCACCGTAAATTGGCCCAACTTAGCTATACGGAGCCCTTAAGCGCCTTCATATTATCTCGAGTTCCGAGGAAAACTCACCCGCCCGAAGGACCACCGATGGTAAAACGACTCCCTTTGGATCGAACCGAAGATCAAAAACATCCCAATATTTCTTCATTAGGCCACCCTTGCTCTTCCCAAAATGTTATAAATGTAAATTAAACTTGAGTCTTCGTTAAAAAACCCGAGCCTTCCTAGTTCCTACTACAACACCACATTAATACCTTCTATAGTCCGATCAGATCCGAACCTATCCGAATTCAGCAAATTATGAAACTGGACTGAAACCCCAACTCTCCTACCGTCAATAAACCAACCAGTAACTAACAAACTAACTACACACAAACACATAAACCCAAGTATGCACAAAACGGCTCAAGCGTGGTTCACCGGCGGTCCGAGCCAGAATAACCACGGTTCATCTCAACCGCCTTCACTTCTCGCCGACTGGAACGCTTACGCCGCATCTTCACAATCACAAGATCTAGACTCGTCCGGTCTCGGTTTCGATATCGAAGCCGCTGTGCGATCAGCTAACGATAAGGTTTCCGGCACGTTTAATGTGTAATTGAGTCGGTTAGGTTATTCAATTGTGTATATTATGATCTGCATTTTGTTATGTGTTTGAATCTGTAATGTTATAGTTTATTATAAAACCCTAGGATTGATAATTGATGTGTAGTTAGTTAATTATGGTTTATGAAATAGGTAATTATGCGTAAACGAAATATGAATTCTTCCGGTCTCGGTTTCGACTTTCGATATCGAAGCTGCTGCGAGATCAGCTAACGATAAGGTTTCCGGCACATTTAATGTGTAAGTAAGTCGGTTATTCAATTGTGTATATTATGATCTGCGATTTGTTATGTGTTTGAATTTGTAATGTTATGGTTTATTGTGAAACCCTAGGATTGATAATTGATGTGCAGTTAGTTAATTATGGTTTATGGAATAGAAAATTATGCGTAAACGATATATTAATTCGTCCGGTCTCGGTTTCGATCTCGAATCTGCTGTGTGATCAGCTAACGGCACGTTTAATGTGTAAGCTGCTGTTTGATTTTGTATATTATGATTTGCATTTTGTCACGTGATTGAATCTGTGATGTTATGGTTTGAAATGTAGTAGTTTAAGTTAGGATGAATTTGAAACCTTAGGATTGATAGTTGATGTGTAATTAAAGGTGAACGTACGTTCACAAACACAATTGAATGAACAGAGGTTTTGTTCATGATCGTTTGTTTAACTAATCGAACGAAATTTCATATTTGTTCATTTATTAAACGGATGGACATAAACGAACTATCTGCTGAACGTTTGGTTCGTTTACAGCCCTAGAATTATGTATAAGCACAATATATTTCATTAATTTTGGTAATGTTATGGTTTTAAACCTGATTGTTTAATTTAAGCTGAGTTTTGAAACCCTAGTATTGATAATTGATGTGTAGTTAGTTAATTTTGGTTCGTTAAGTAGAAAATTATGCATAAACACTATATATTTCATTAGTTCTGGTAATATTATGGTTTTTAACCTAGTAGTTTAATGTAGGCTGAGTTTTGAAAGCTTAGGATTGATAATTGATGTGTATTTAGCTAGTTTTGGTTTATGGAATAGAAGATTATGCATAAACACAATGTATTTCGTTAGTTTTGGTAATATTATGGTTTTAAACTTAATAGGTTAATTTAGGATGAGTTATCAAACCTTAGGATTGATAATTGATATGTATTTCGGTAATTTTGGTTCATAAAATAGAAGATTATGCATAGACACAATATATTTCATTAATTTTTGGTAATGTAATGGTTTATCCTGTCCTGGTAATTTAGGTAGAGTCAACAGAATGGAGTTTCTTGTCTGTAAATCAAGAAAGCACATCTCCTTCTCTGCCATTGGTTATCAAACCCTAGAATTGATAATTGATGTGTATATTGTTAGTTTTGGTTCATGAAGTAGAGAAATATGCATAAACAAACTATGAATTCATAGAAATCTTCATCTTCTTAGGGTTTAGGGAATTCTTGTGAACTGTCAATCGGAAGATTGTATAGTTTGACTAAAAAAGTTAAGGATCACACGCTGTAAATGGGCCGAACGATTTTTTTATTTTAGTTAACGTTTGTTTGTTTATGGTTGCTCATTAATGGTTTTTAATTTTTTTTTAGTGATTTTTCTAATCTTTTCATATAAATTTAAGCAAAATTATTAACTATAATACAAAAATATACATGAGTAATTGAGTATAATGTGATTAATTTATATGTAAAATTAACATATGAATGTTAAAAAACACCAACACAAAACTTGGTAGCCGTACCGATCTGTTGACACTGACCATTTTTGGTTAGCCAAATCAAGTAAACATTGTTTGTGTTCATCTGTGTTTGCGAACAGTTCACGAACAGGTACATTTTATCAATGAACAGACACGGACAAGACATTTCGTTTGGTTAGATGTTCGTGAACCGTTCGTTTGTCCGATATAAGCTTAACGGACAAACATGAACAAGGCCTTGTCAGTTCGGTTCGTGTACAGCCCTTGTAACACTTAATTTGTCTAATAACTATATCTTTTCATTTTGAATTTCAGACATCTTTTACAAAAACCATTATTCTCATGGTTGAATGTACAAGTTGTATCTTATATTATATTTTTCTTAATTTTATAGAGTTTCAAAGGGAGTGAGGGATATACCTGGAAACTTTCAATCTGCAACAAGCAATGTGCCAACTGGAAAATCTCTTGTGACATTTGGAATGCTTCTTGCTGTTGGTGTGTTTCTCGTGTTCATTGCTGTCACTGTGTTTCTACCAGTCATGGTGATTGTGCCTCAGAAGTTTGCCATATGTTTCACTATCGGTTGTGCCCTCATAATTGCTTCATTTTTTGCACTCAAAGGATATAGAACTCAGTTTGCCCATATGACATCTAAAGAGGTAATTTACGCATCTTCCATATTATTAAAGCCATACCGGTAGTGATTCTTAGTTACAAACCAAACGCCCCCATGTACGTTGTTCACCTCATACCACTAGAAGTTATAATATTGGCCAGTTAGTTTTACAGGAAATGGGCCACATGGTCAGAATGGGTCGATTGCAGTCCAAAATGTGTCTTAAATACACTTAACCAAAGATTATGATTGACATGATATAATTTTAATCTTATTTGGGCTCAAACCGAACCGAAAACTGCAATTTTGGTTATTGAGTTTTTTAAAACCGTTCGGTTTTATAGGTTTCTGTTTGGGTTCGGTTTCGGTTTTGCAATTTGGGGTTGAAAAAAAATGGCCCACAGCTATAAATTCGGGCCTAATTTCTTTTTGTTAGTTATTAATGATTTCTTTATATTCAATTCGTCTAAAATATTCGGGTTATTAAATTCTTATAAATTACTTAAGTTTCAAAATAAAAAAAATGAAAATTCATAAATTTGGTTCAGCATGGTCATATGGGTTTGAAATTTTTGGGTCGAACGAGAACAATGAATTTGAATCTAAATCTTTTTGTTAGTTGATTCTTAAGTGATTGTTATTCAGTTGGGTTAGACTATCTATTACTTGTATTTCAAAATTAAAATTAAGATCCATAAATTTGATTCGGTTTGGTTTCTTCAGTTTTAATTGTTTGGGTTTGGTTATTTTGGTTACGAATTACAAACCAAATTCCGCATTTACATGATTTACTTCTTATCACTAGAAGTTATAATATTGGCCCGTTATAGCTTAATATGAAATGTGCCACATGGTCATAATGGGCCGATAGCCACCCAAAGTGTTTTTTTAATACATATACTTTTTAAATCTTATTTGACACATTAGTTTTTAGGTAAAACATTGTAATTTTGTACAAAAAGTGTTTTGGATCAACCCAACCCGCTAATATATTATTGTCACCTAAGATGTTTATCTATTCTTTTTTCAGAGACTTCCAATTACATTGGGCTTTATTGGCAGCATGGTGGGCACCATTTATGTTTCAATGGTGCTTCACAGTTATCTTCTTTCTGTATTCTTTTATATGTTACAGGTAATAACTCATAAAAGTCATAACCTTTATTCTATGCACAGAGTTTTCTAGACCAATTCGATAATATTTACAATTCTGCCAGGTCATCTCATTGTCATACTACGCAATTTCCTACTTTCCCGGAGGATCGGCTGGCGTGAAATTCTTCACCTCTGCTATCACTTCTTCGATTCTGAGATGCTTTGGGAGGTGACGTTGGGTACCACCTGATGTTTATAAGTTTTAAACGCCCCGTTCTGTTTTACTTGTGATGTTTAAATGAAACTTTAATTCTTTTGATATGTTCCGTTACCTACTTACTGTGCACAGATAGATGTTAGATTGTAGCCGGATTTAAATCTGACCCATTAATGAGTAATGACAAAACCGGCGGGTCCGGTTGGGCTGGGCTTGGCTGGGCTGGGCTGGGTGTGGCTGCACAGGTAAAAATCACAGGCCTCTTCAAAGGGTAGAGGTAATAAAACTGTTTCGAGTATTTTTAAAGGGTAGTTTACTTCTACAAGTTCTAGGCTCGTTTAACTTCAAGCTTGAGCTCAAACCCACCTTGGCTTAACTCGTGAACAACCCAAGGCCTGTTTGACCAAACAAAGTGAAAGACCGAACAAAACGATCTAGATATGGTTTTTTATTTCAAAGTTAAGAATCAAACCAAAAGTGGATGGTAAGTTCATACAACATTAGAACAGATATTTAATTTTAGACACCAATGCTATCACGTTTTGTTAAAGAAAAAGAAAATATCTACATAAAATGATAAAGGATAATTAGTTGGAGTATTTTGTCATCTTCCCAATTCCCACCATGGTAACTTAATTATTAACACTAGTCAGTAGTCACCACTTGTTGGGATGTCAACAATATTCAAAAAAAATATGAATGATATGGATTTCCATCCTACCATGACTCTTCTTGAACAGTCCCAAGTATCACCACCGCCGGCCACCGTAGGCCAGAATTCGCTGCCACTAACTTTCTTTGACATTGGATGGTTAAATACGTTTGATCCGATACACCCACTCTTGTTTTATGAGCTTCCAATCACTAAAACTCAGTTCACTGAAACCATTGTGCCCAATCTTAAACAATCTTTATCTGTTACCCTACAACATTTTTTCCCATTTGTTGGTAAACTCACCATATTCCCTAATGGTGATAAAAACCCGGAAATCCGTTGTGATGAAGGTGATTCTGTAGTGGCTACATTTACAGAATGTAATCTTGACTTCAATGATCTCATCGGGAATCATCCTCGTGAATGTGACAAGTTTTATAATCTTATACCGATATTGGGACGCACTGTTAAACTGTCTGGTTACATTACAATCTCAGTCTTTGCGGTTCAAGTGACGCTTTTTCCCAATTGTGGTATTTCTATCGGAATGACAATGCATCATAGCCTTTGTGATGCTAGCACCGGGTTTTGTTTCCTAAAGGCGTGGACGCTGATTGCTCATTCCGGTGGTTCGGATGAGCTATTTTTGGCTAATGGAACTTTGCCGGTCTATGATAGATTGGTCAAGTTTCCGAAACTAGATGAAAGTTATCTAAAGTATGCCAAAGTTGAAACCTTTAACGAAGAGTACAAACTTCGAAGACTTTCTGGACCAACTGATAATGTTCGAGCCACGTTTGTTCCGGCTCGAACCACTATCAATGGGTTGAAAAAACTGGTTTCAACTCAACTTCCAACGTTAGCACATGTATCATCTTTTACCGTAGTATGTGCGTACATTTGGAGCTGTGTAGCAAAATCATACGAAGATGAGCTATATCTATTTGGATTCAGGGTTGATTGTATGTCACGACTGGATCCACCTATCCCGTCTGCTTACTTTGGAAACTGCGTCATGCCGTGTGAGAATTTCGCAAGAACATCTGTTTTAAAAGGAAAGGAAGGTTTCTTGACGGCTGCTAAATTGATCGGAGAGAATCTACCCAAGATGTTAACCGATAAAGATGGAGTCGTGAAAGATTTAGGGCCTATTGAGAATCTGTTTCGTGATGGGGGGCCAACGAGGTTAATGGGAGTCGCGGGAACAACGAAGTTGAAGTTTTATGACTTAGATTTTGGATTCGGGAAGCCCATAAAGCACGAACAATATCGATCGATTATAATGGATCGATATCTATTAGTGCCCGCAGAGAATGCAACGAAGATTTGGAGATTGGAGTGTGCCTTTCAGCTACTGAGATGGATATTTTTGTTGGTATCTTCCATTCTGGTCTAAAATCATACATTAGCTAGATTCATCACATTGTTATTTTGTTGTCTTGTTGAATGGTTGGTTCACTCCCAAAAATAATTGGTTTTGTCATATTTTACATTGTTTCTATGTGTTTGCAATGTCTGAATATATTTTATGCATCGACTTTATATTTATATAACATTAAAGATGACAAATGAATCCAAAGCCGACTGATTGACCCGCAAAAGACAGAGAAACGAAAAGATTGAAACATTGGGACGAGTAATTAATGTGATAGATATTCAGTGTAACACCCTTGGTAAACACAACATCGTCCCACTCTTAGGCTATCCCACATCGGCCGTGGACAAGAGAGATCACTGGTTCATAAGTATTGTCCTGGTTCTTCAATCACCAACGCGTTTTGGGCAACCAAAAACAAATCCGTGAGCTCTTCGTGGGCAGAGCGGACAATATTGGTGGTGCGAGGGGCCGGATGTTATAGTTGGTATCAAATCCACTCTTGTGCCGTTCGGGATGTTGGGACACGCCTCATCGAGGACGATGAGTCCAAGGGGGGTTGTCTGTAACACCCTTGGCAACCACAACATCGTCCCGCTCTTAGGTTATCCCACATCGGACGTGGACAAGAGAGATCACTGGTTCATAAGTAATGTCCTGCCTCTTCAATCACCAACGCGTTTTGGGCAACCAAAAACAAATCCGTGAGCTCTTCGTGGGCAGAGCGGACAATATTGGTGGTGCGAGGGGCCGGATGTTACAGTACTGTGACATTCAACAATTTCGAGTCTCGTTTGTATTCGTTTTTGTATTCGTTTATCATGTAAACCGGCCCATTTTGTAAACCAAAGCTTATGATATAATCAAAATGATGGATTTTATGTTACAATATTGTTTTACACTTGTTGGGTCTTGAAAACATTCTTTTTGGTCCTTAAAACTCCTTAAAATGACTTAAACCAAACTTTGGGGACTATTATTGTCATTTACCAAAAACTTGTTTGACCATTTCAACCATCACATGCATCTTTACCCTATTTGTATGAACCATACTCTTACCATTATAAAAGTAAGGCTCCATACACCATTTTGGTTGTTCATCTTCTCCAAAATCTCTCTCAAATCCAAGTATTCATCTTCAACATTTTGTTATTTTGATTTCTTAAGGTCAACTAACTATAGTCTTTCATTTTAACATGTTCATCTAATATTATTAACACTTGAATATGGTGGTACAACATATATATAATACACACCCCTTGTTTCCTTTATTTGTTACTTCACCGACTCCGGTTGGTTAAGTTTCGAATGTCATAAGGCAAGGCTTCATGGAGGACTTCGTGTTCTTGATATATATATACACACACATAACTTATTATACATATCACTTATGACTAACTTCTAACCCTTTTAGTTTGTTCATCTTATTTACAAGTTCCATGGTGTGGGTTTGTATAAGACTAACCTCGGTTTAACGAAACTAGTCCAAACCGGAAACCGAACTTTTGTTTACTAGTTTTGTTAAAATAGTTGTTTAAACATGTTTATTGCTAGATTTGAGTTTCAAAAATAATTTTTACAAGTTCTTTGATATTAAGCATATGGAATCCATCTATGAACTCGTTGGGAGATGGAAACCGAACTAAACCAAAACTTTTGCTTAAAAGACTTGTAGTTAACTTTTTAGTTGTAAAATTTAAGTTTTCTTCATCTATAAACCAATATACAAGTTCTATGATATTTGGCATGTAGAAACCATCTATGAACTATTTGTGAGATGGAGACCGAACCAAACCGAACTATACCGACTTTTACTCGCTTAAGACACACAAGTGTGTTTTTAGCTATCAAGACTTGTATATTTCTTTAAAAATAGTTTACAAACTGATTTTAATTATTTTCTTAAGTACTTGGACTTGTAGGATCCAACTTGATCTCATCACATAGTTTGGACCGACAAAACCGAACACTCGCTTAACGTGCGTTGTTAGTTCTAAACAATAGATCTACATACTTGGTTAAGTGTTAGTATATTTTAATGAGTTATCTCATAACAATTAATATGTTGGAAAGTTGACTTTGGGTTTGACCATTTGTCAAGACCTGAATCGACAACCCGAACACTCGTTAAAAACCCGTTTTAGTATCTTTGTCCCAAAGGAACTTGCATTTTAGCATTTTTCCCACCTTATTACTTAACATTGGTTAAGTAAATATTAAGGTTAGATACTTTAACCCGGTTTCGAGCAAACTTACATTTTTAAAGGATTTTTATTATAAATTCTTAAATAGTTACATTTTAAACCTTGAACTTTAATTGTTTACATTTTGCAACAATTATTTTATTTAAAGATCTTCAAGACAACCATTCTAAATCCAAGACCTTATTGTCATTTAGGCCTTGCTCGTTAAACTTCATCCATCCGGTTATTCATCTTTTACCGATCAAGTTTTATACTTGAACGTGAGTAACTTCATACCCCGTTTTCTATCTTTTGTTTTGGGTTGACATTTCATACTTATTCAAATCAAATGCTTTATACTTGAGTCTTAAACCACAAACGTTGTTGTATACTTTACTTGAATAATTGCTCGATTTGGTGTTCTATGCTTATATGCCTATGTGTTTATCGCTTTCGGTTGGTGGAATCTATAAATCCTAGACTACTTGGCATCCCCTTGTAGCAAGGTGTCGTTAACGTAATGCAATTAACGATATTCTAAAATCCTAGACTACTTGGCAATCCCTTGTAGCTAGGTGGCGCTAACGTAATTCTATTAGCGATTGTCAATTTATCCAAGTTTATAGCTATTATTTATGGTTTTGTATACTAGTTTTGTGGCTTTTCATATTATATATCTATTGTTAAAACTTATGAATTGCTCACCAACCTTTGTGTTGACAACTTTATTTTATGAAATGTTACAGGTTTGCATCTAGGTTGATTATGGAGTTCGGTGAAGAAAATGACACAAATACCGTTAAGATATTAGCAAAAATGAACAATATTTGATTTGCTATATTTTGTTGTATTTGACTTATGAATATTTGGTTATGTGACATTTTCGATATTATGAAATGAAATGAGTTTGTTAAATATTGTCGCTTTAAATAGTGTCATGCGCTTATGGACAATCGTTACACCTCGGCATGTTCCGCCGCCTTTGATCGGAGTGTGACATTCAGTATATACACGTGACCGGATATGAGATTAGTTTTAAATTTTTGTGAGTGAGGGATGTTGGATAAGTTTAATTAATTAGAGAAGTAATAGAACGATTGGGGATATTTTCATTGAATAATCAAAAGCCTTAAATAGGCCCTTAAATAGGCAAACATACAACGTAAACAAAAGACTTAACAATAAACAAATTATCCTATCAAACAGAAAATAAACGTTTTATTCTTCAACAACCTCCAACGGTATTAAATTAAACAACCATTGGTTTGAATTAATTCCAACAAGGGACGAGTAAATAATAGATGATATTTGGTCCAACAATTAAGAACATACATACTCGTTTACTTAAATTATAACCACACACAATTTCTCTTTATGATTTTTTACTTTGTTATTGGGTAATAAAATAATCTACTAATTAAATCGATAATTTTTTATTTTTATGTTTCAAATTTTTCTTGGATAATAAAAATATGTTCAAGTTAAAATAGTAAGAAATTTATTTGAAAGGTCAACCGGTAATCTTTAGCAAACTAACTTATATATATATATATGGGTGAGATTAAGAGAGAACCCATCTTAAAGAGAGAACTAGAGAACTCCTATTTACCATTGATTTTTCATGAATAATGTGTGAACAATAAGGGAAGGAAAAAAAGAAAAAAAAGAGAGTGTTTTTAATGAAGAAGGGTAAATTTGAAATATGCATAAAAAATACAATTTGTCTTTCTTCTCCTCGTTCACTCATCATGCATGCCCAAAATCTAGGGTTTTTACATTCCTCCAATTGATCACTTGTTTCATCCAATTGACTACGAATTCAAGCAGAATAACAAAGAACATTATCAGGTAAGTAATCATATTAGTCAATTTCACACATTATCAACATCAATTAGGCGTATTACAATGAAATCGTGTTCAACCATCTACGTTTTTGTTTTTCTGGTTAATTGAAGAGCAATAGTGTTAAGTAGTCACATAATTAGTTTTGATTAGGCTTCTATTGCATTGATTCTGAATAATTTGTGTATGTAGCGTTGACTAGGCATATTATGAGTGTTGGTTAGGCGTACACACTACCGAGTTTGAATGATTTGTATGTGCGGTATCGATTAGGCATACTATAAGGCTATCATGTTTGACGTGCTCTGTTTTTTTTCTTTTTGTGTATAATCGCTGAAGAACATTAATTTAAAATTAAAGCAATGAACAATGAGCATAGAGATTAGTTCGTGTATTTTACATGATTTTTCAAGTATTACATATGTGTATTGTTGATGCAAAACACCTATATGCAATGCTGATATATTGCGTATACGCAGTGCTGCTGTATTGAGTATACACCGTGCTAATGTGTTAGATTTTTGCATATATAAATGGCACATTTTACTGCATATTCATGTTATATTCGTGTATGTAGCGTTGAAAGCAGTAATTGCTTTTGCTTTTTTATGTTTAATCAAATAATAGAGTGTTGACGAGGATTAATTTGTAAACTGAATATAGATGAAAACTATGAATGAGGCGCTTATTGATATCAATTTGTGTGTTTTACATGATTAGTCTAATATTTTACTTATGCAATACATAGGCGTTGTGTTTTGCTCAATGTTGTAAAAATAGGTCTACAAGGCCGAGTACTTTCCGAGTGCTCGCTAAAAGGTATGGCGCCGAGGGAAGTTTCTTTAACTTCGCCTAGTTACTTAAAGTTGTTCAAAGGTGGTCAACATTAACCAGAAATACATCTAATATGTTAACTTGGGCCGTTTTAACTTAAAAATACAACATAATTCGTATTTCTATAGTATTAAAGAACGAATATTATTTTTTAATTAATTATTAACAATTTTTAGAATAATTTAGTATTTAAAAATGTATCCTTCTTATTTATATTGACATTCACTTAGTTTTTATAAATATTAGTAAACTTATGATATTTGAAATATATATATATTTCATGTCCGAGTACTTCCCGAGTACTCTCTCCAAGGGGGTCGGCCGCATAGGGGCCGCCTAGCGACTTCTGCAACATTGGTTTTGCTACACGGTTTTTAGTTATATTGCATACGTGTAGCATTAAACATAGTAAGGTTAGCGGATTTGAACCTGTTTGTTTATACTTCATATTTTAAGTTATAGTGCATATATGTATTATAGCTGAGATGGATGTTATTGTTCAGCTTGTTGCATATATTTAGCTACGATGCATATATGTAGTACATAACGTGACACGTATAGGAATTTGAACTGAAACGGGCCAAAATATATCAATATGAAATGAAACGGGTCAAACTATAGCAACACAATTTGTAATGGTTAAGATTTCTTAGTGATGTTGATGTTAATGAAGGATAGTGACAAACGAAAATTAGATGTTTTTTTGTAATGAATTTGGACCTATTATGTATGGTAATTAGATGTTCATTTTATTTCAACTAGATGTTTGTTTTCACATAATTTTGTGGTGCAATCCGATATACATTTTGGCATTCATTTTGCTGTAATTTGATGTGTAATTTGGTTGCTGCTTGGTGTGTATTTTGGCTGATTATAGATGCACATGCTAGTGCGCATATTGGCCTTCAATTTCCTACATTATAGTAACGAATTTTTGCAGCTTTTAGATGTACATGTTAGTGTGTATTTTGGCTTCATTTTTGCATTCATTTTCCTGCAATCTAATGTGTAATTTGGCAACTTTTAGATGCATATTTTTGTTGTACTTTGGCAGCATTTTGACTGCACATTTGCATTCATTTTCCTGCAATATGATGTGCAATTTTGATGGCATTTGGCATCAAATTTCCAACATTTTTAAGTGCGTATTTTGGCAGCAACGTATCCCAATATATAAAAACCATCACTTCAACTTATTGCATCAAAAATTGAATTGCAGTACTTTAATACCAAATTAGTACATCAACATATAAGACCTTTATAGACTGTCAAACAAAAAAAGACTTTTACAATTTAGGTCAATTTGGACAAGAAATACAAGCCAAAGTACAAACAATATCTCAATAAAAAACCACCAACAATGTGAAATTAAAGCAGTATTCAACTAGTGAATCTGGCATATGATGTCACACAAACCTTAAGCTAGAAAGCTTAGATGCAAGAGGAGATTGACCACTTCGAGTTATAGCATAAAAGGTGCAAGCTGCATTAAAATGTACTTTTAGTAAACTTATGAAAATATGAAGAAACCATTAGAGAGTATTAGACATGGCTGACATAGTGGCATGGAATTTAATCTACTTAAAATATGAAGAAAAAACTATATACACTACTAGAAAAAACACCTTTAACGACACGCAATGCGTGTCATAAAAGGGTACATATGACATGCAAATGCATGTCGTTGATAGCCCAGTCATAAAATGGTAATGACAGGCAACCGCGTGTCATATCTTATGACACGCATTTATGATGTAAATTTACGACATATATTTATGACGCCCATTTATGACAAAGATTTACGACGAACATTTATGCATGTCATGATTTATGTATTTTAAAAAAAATAAATAAATATACATATATACGTATATTTATAATCTCTCTCTCTCTCTCTTTATATATACACACACACACACTTAAAGGTATTAAGTTGGTATTTCATAGGTCCTACCGGGAGTCGAACCAAGGTCACTGGATTAAATCCAGAGTGCTAACCACTACACCATAGAACCAGATATAGCACCTTTACACTGCACTTGAATAGTAAATAGATTATAGTAGCAGATACATACCTGATCAGCACTCATTTTATGCCTCTGAATGCGCCTATATTCATTTTCTTTATCATGTCAGCGTTAAAAGTAGATTGTTTCGCTCTTTTGTAGAAACCTTTCAGCCAATTTCTTCTTGGTGAGTCTTCTGTCACCACTAATCACTCCATCGAGCCCGTGAAGCAAAATAATTAATATAATGACATGAAAACTTGAAAATAGAATAATGTAGACATGAAACCTGTACCTGAATTAGAGTGGCAGACTAGCAGCCCTATGTTCCCTTATATGTAAAATCTTTCTCTAGTTGTGAAACCATGTATGTATGCTTGCAAGAGTAAAACATAGAGGTAATTTTGTGTAATCATTCCTCAATAGCAACCCACAAATTTACTTCTATATCAAAATGGCAGAAGCATCTCTTCGTTTGGCAGCATAGGTAACTCTAGCAAGATAGCCTGCAAAAATATCATTCAAAATAATGAATTGTAAACCAATATCGAAAGAATAATAGGTTTTTAGAATGACTACAAAAACAATAATGAAATATAAACTTAATTTGAAGGAGAGAACCTCTGCAACATGCTTGGAAAGAAATTGCAGCTGCTCGTTTCAATTTGAATTCCTATGGCCACAATTTGTATCATACCTGCCATCCATATCAAGCAGCTAACTCGAGAGTTCGGAAGACGTTGAAGGCGAATCTCTTCTTTTTTGTGAGCCTAGGACTGTTCAAAAGTCACTAAAAGGTTCCCATCACAGTGGCCCGTTCAAAAAGTAAAATTGTTATAAAGCGTTGAAGCTAGTGCATCAGCAATGTTATAAAGCGTTGAAGCTAGTGCATTACCGAGTTCATGTCAACGGTTCACGTCAGACCCGAATCTATGTAAAAATGCATAGATGATTAAAAGTTTAGATAAACATTAACAGATGATTAATGAGAACAAGAACTTGAACTCAATTATAGCTTGTAAAAATATTAATCATTAATGTATATGTTTACATCACGGTTGTTTACATTAACAGATATGTTATTCATCATTAATATAAAACTATTGATAACGAAGAACATAAAACTATAGCACACTATATTCTTTGTGGGTGTCAAACATAAGATTTCTAACTTAAATATGAAAAAAGAAACACAACTTTTTAATCAAACGGACAAACTAAATTGAACTTGAAATTAAGCAATTTCAGAATTAGGTTTCACACCAAGAACACGTATTAACAACAGTATTCTATTCCTTTTCAATAATATTATCAAAAATCCAAAATCATATCATACGATCAAAGCTATCAATTTAACAATTTTCGTTATCAATTTTCTGATTTTGAATCTGAATATGAATAGTCCATTACCATTAGCCTGCATATTAACAGAAACAATTAGCGATACAGGCCGCCGAAATCGAACTCAAACAGCATCAATCTACCACCACACACCAGATCGGGGCTAGAAAACTACTTCGCATATACACCAGATCTGGTGGCCTCAAGCTAACGCGAGTAGAATCGATTAATGATAGTTTCCGGAGATATCACGAATTCCGATCTCGTTCCCCATAGCATCCTCTTCTCCTCGGATATTATATTGAGAGATGGAGGCATCCTTGACCTTGAGACCTTGAGCATCGAAGGTGAGATGGAGATTTCAAAAGCCCTAACTTATGAACACCAGCGGCTGGGGTTATTTAGAAAACATAAAGGTATAAGACGACACGCATATTGTTATGTTGTACCAGGTTTTTTATAGTTTTAAATTCATGACATCTAACACATGACACACGAAAATAAGGGTCATAAATTTTTAAAATTATGACATTTTCTTAACGACACACATTTGCATGTCATAAATTAACGCGTGCCATTGTGAGCTTGTCATTAAAGGTCTTTTTTCTACTAGTGATACTGACAAATGGATTGAGTTTATCCACAACCATCTCTAAAAATTGGTATATGTCAATCATTGAATGACTTCTTCATAAATTAGGATACATATGCTCATCGTCTCCAATAAGCCTCACAAAAACCTGTGTATAAAGAGGTAATTTAAGTATCTAACCATTTATTCACCAAGTAAGAGTGATCAAGAAACTAAAAGTCCAGCTATACATACCATTAACTTAATCATATAGTCAAGAACTAAGCTTGATGCAGCTAAATAAGAAATTTACTTACCTCTTTTATTGAAGTGATTCCTATCAAATCAACGAGATACTAGAGAACACATATGTTAATCTCATATATATAAATCACGTGTAACATTGTATTGCATATATGTAGGGTACAAAATAAGATGTTATCTTGTTTAACACCATAAAATTTCAAGATATTACAAGTAGAATTGCTAGAACTTGAATCAATACTAGCATAGGATCTCGATTGGCTATTTTGATCAAATATATCATATGTAGGTTTATATTACATATATTTAGTACATATTATTATATAACATATATGCATTATATAATTAAGATGTTACATTATTGATCAATGCTAGCAGACTGCAATAGAATTCAATTAGATTTACTAGTATTTGAATAAATATCAATAGATGAACTCGGTGAGGGCACTTCGATAAAACAAATTATTTCACAGAATAACACTTATTTCTCATATAGAAGCGCCTAAATATTGATTTAAAAGTTAATTTTGCTAGTAAAACTTTCAGATGAAACAACACCTAATCAATTTAACAGTAAAACCATTGAAATACCTTCCATTACCAGGTTTAAAGATTGAAATCAAAGCTAGAGAGTCAATCTTCAACGATTGTATATACGTAACGTAACACCTAATCAATTTAACAGTAAAATGATTGAAATACCTTTAATTACCAAGTTTAAAGATTGAAATCAAAGCTAGAGAGCCAATCTTTAATGATTGTATATACATAACGATGCGCATAGAATTGATCTTCAATAGGTATCGTTGATTAGGGTTCGAAATCGACATTTAGGGTTCACGTATGTGTTGGACTCGGTTTGCCCAAGAGACATATTAAATTGATGTGGCTAGTACGTTATGATCCAAGTCGGGTCATACTCAATAACAAGCTAGACAAACACTGATAATATTCGTTCATATATGATGTGATCATAACAAATGAATATTAACACTTGAGTTATTTGGAAAGGGGTTTCTAAATAAAATGTACTTGTGTAATAAACAAATCATATGGATGATTTATGTTTTATGAAAGAACATTACATAGTGTTATTTAAGTTGGTTAAATAACAATATGTGAATAATAATAACCAAGCATGTCTCTTAACATATAATAGGTTTTATAAGTTATAAACTTATAAAAGTATATATGTATGGATATATATATATATATATGTTTAAAGTTTTATCAAAGAAAAAAAATAATAACTCTTTCAAATGTAATATTATTATATGTTTGAGTGGAGACATGCAAGGTGAGTGGAGACATGCAATGGTTATTATTGGTGGAGAGAAAGATGCCTTTAAATAAAACCAAGTCTTTCTCTTTCATTTTTCATAACACACATAATTTCCAAGTAAACTTTTCTCTCTTCCTCTCTTGGGTATTTTCATCCAACATAAGAAAAGAAGAAGAAAATTTCAAGTGAAAATCCTAGCTAGAAGTGGTGTGTTGTTGAAGCTTGGGGTATGCTAGCTTGAGGAGCTTCCATATTCAAGTTCTTACCTTTCAATCATCATCTCTTTCACCCGGTTTTGTCATATTGAAAGGTAGTAGTAACATGCATGGACTTATAGTGACATGCATGTATTTGATAGTGTGTAATTCGTATTTGGATCCGGGTTTGGGTTTTGCATGTTTAAAATTGATTTTATACATATCATATTAACAAGATTTAAAACTTTTATATCCGCTGCGTTTTTGGTAAAATAGGGATTTTATCACTTTGGTAATCTTGTTAAAACTCAACAATGGCATCAAGAGCCGCTTATACGAATGCATGCTTCATTAGGCCCAAAATTTTTCGGGTTTATGGTGGGTTTCACCATTTAGCCGAAACTTTTTATCCATGGTTTTTCAAGGTTATACTTTACATGCATGTGGTTATCTTGAAAAACCAAGTCATTTGGATGATTGTTTAGTTTGTTTGGACAAAACCCGAAACTTTCGATTTGCTTAAGCTTTGGCCGAAAGTTTTAAGGCAAAAGGGGAACCATTTTGGTCTTGTATTATTGCATATTTGGATGTGTAATAGATGTTCATAACCTAGCCATGGCCTTGTGTTTGGTTGAATGATTGTGTTGGTTGTTTGTTCATTCGATTTGGTTGTAATATTTATTTGGGTTTGTAATCTATTTATTCATTCATATGGCTTGTAATAATAAGCAGATTAGATGTATTTCTTTTACTAGAAAAATGTATTAAGATATATTTTGTAAAAGAAGATGCATGGATGGAAGCCCAAATAAAATGATGAAGACCACAACACCGGGAGTAAACACTTGGAGCATATGGATGCGGAATCAAGTGGGAGTTCACCGACACAAGTGCATGTTCTTTTGGGTCCCTTAGGAGAGACTTTTTGACACACTTGTCTTCGGTCAACAAGTGTGGTCAATATTAGGAGGCTATGGTTATGAACTTGTGGTTGTGTATATTTTATGCTTGCATGGTTGATTTACTTATTATTTGCAATATGGTTTGCTTAACAACTTAAAATCAACTAGCATAAAATTGGTTCCTTAGAAATCGTTAGGTAATAAAAATTGGTTTTATTAATAACTAATGATTTTATAATAAAAATGGGTTTTATTAACTGGAACTTTGAAAATGGTTTTTTCAACTAAGTACCATACATTTGAATGCATGCAAATGAAAGGTACAATAAATAGTTTTCCAATCTAGAATTTAGAAAACTAAAATCCCTTTTTAAAAACAAGTTAAACACCATCCTTTTATATGACACTTAAGTCACTTGTAGACTTGAAAGTGAGTTAGGATCACCTAAGCACTTTTAAGAAAACTTGTGATCTTAAGGTGATTTTACAAGTACTTTTGGCATTAGGATCACCTAACCACTTGTATGAGTAAACTCACACGTGTGTATAAGTAGGACGACTTGATTTGAAACCATGACTATAGGATCACCTTAACATGGCGTTCAAAGGTGTTGATGGGATTTAACATACCAACTAAACATATGATGTTTAACCGATCCCATAAAACTAGAAGTTGCAAAGGGTTGCAATTGTCAAACGTTGACTACCTTGTTAATTCGAATAGTAGGATAAAGGTCACCTAACTACTATTTGAATGAAACGTTGGTTTCTAGATTTTAATCAATAATTGTCTTGGAGACATTTAAAGGGTATTAAAGATTAAAATTTTATTAATATCGAAAATACTAATTTGAACTTTGTTAAAATTCTTTTAGATGGCCGCAAACAACGCACCGAACGCAATTATCCCACACGTGCATAATCTATCACTAAGATCCATTCTGGATAAGGATCGTCTAAACTTTAACAACTTCATGGATTGGTATCGAAACTTTAGAATTGTTCTCAAGCAAGAAAAGAAGTCTTATATTTTAGACGATCCTATTCCTGATGAACCCGATGTCAATAACTTGGATGCCTATGCGGATTGGTTAAAATACACCGAGGATTCGGTGCAAGTTTTCTTGCCTCATGTTGGGAACAATGATTCCCGAGATCCAAAAGGATTTCGAGAATCATGGGGCGTATGACATGAAAACCCAACTTAAGGAAATGTTCCTTACTCAAGCTCGGGTTGAGCGAGTCGAAACGGTTCGAGCGCTTCATGCATGTCATATGGAAGAAACCCAATCTGTTTCATCTTATGTACTTAAGATGAAGAGCCACATTGATCGGCTTGAACGGCTTAATTGTCCCGTCTCAAAAGAGTTAGCCACGGATTTAATCCTAAATGGCTTAACTAAAAGGTTTGAGACATTCGTCATGAACTACAACATGAATGGATGGGACAAAAGCATTGGTGGGCTTCACGCAATGCTTAAGACAGCCGAGGCCGGCATGGGTAAAAAGGTTTTACCCGTTCTTGCGATCAATGAGGGTGGCTTAAAGAAAAGGCATCACCCGGAACCAAAAGCAAATGTTGTCGTTGGTAAGGGGCAAGTCAAGAAGGGGTTCACGGGAAAGGCAAAGGCGGAGCCAAAGCCAAAGAAGCTAAAGGTTAGCGCTGAGGATCCGTGCTTTGGTTGTGGTGAGATAGGTCATTGGATGAGAAACTGTCCGACCTATCTCAAGGAGTTGAAAGCTAAGAGGGATGCAGGGCAAACCTCGGGTACAACTTTCGTGATTCACATTGATCTTAATATGATTTCTTCTAACACATGGGTATTGGATACCGGATATGGAACTCACATATGCAATTCATTGCAGGGGTTCAAAAGAAGAAATGAGGTGAAGAAAGGAGATATAAGTCTCTTCATGGGCAATGGAGCAAAGGTTGACGTCCAAGCCCGAGGAGATTATGTTTTAAAGCTTCCAAATGGTTTGGAAATTGTTTTGAAAAACATTTTATATTCCTCTAGTTTGACTAGGAATATTATCTCTGTTTCTGTATTAAGACAATCTGGTTATGACTTTAAGTTTGTTGATAATGGTATTTATGTTTTCTTGGATAATGTCTTTTATTTTAAAGCGATGCCGTTTTATGGCATTTATGAATTAATTCATGATGACTCACACATTGATAACTCGTTGTACCAAGCTAACACCAAAAGACTCAAAATGGATTTGAGTAATACTTTTCTTTGGCTTTGTCGTCTTGGTCACATAAACAAGAATCGTATTCATACACTTCGAAAGAATGGTCTATTGAAATCAAATGTTGATTCATTTGATGAATGTGAATCTTGTTTATTGGGAAAGATGACCAAAGAACCCTTTAATGGAACAAATGAAAGGGCGAAAGACTTATTAGGTATCATAAATTCGGATGTATGTGGACCTTTTAGGACAATGACAAGAAATGGTGAAAGATACTTCATTACCTTTACCGACGATTATAGTCGCTATGGGTATGTGTTCTTGTTAAGACACAAAAATAAGGCCTTTGAAATGTTCAAAGTCTTCCAAAATGAAGTACAAAATCAACTCAACAAAACAATCAAAGTACTACGTTCCAATAGAGGAGGTGAATACCTCAATGATGTGTTTCTAGAACATCTTAGGAGTTGTGGGATTGTCTCACAACTTACTCCACCTGGAACACCACAACATAATGGTGTGTCCGAAAGGAGGAATCGAACTTTATTGGACATGGTTCGATCCATGATGGCTAGATGCTCATTACCTCTATCATTTTGGGGTTTCACTGTGATCTCTGCTGCCCGTATTTTAAATATGGCACCAACCAAGAAAGTGGATAGGATACCTTTTGAAATATGGCATGGAAAGGCTCCAAAATTTTCATATTTAAAGGTATAGGGTTGTGAGGCTTATGTTAAGATCTACACCCATGACAAACTTGAATGTCGATCCACTAAGTGTATATTTGTAGGATATCCCACGGATTCGATGGGATATTATTTCTATAATCCAAGCGAGCATAAAGTGTTTATAGCTCGAAAGGCTAAGTTCTTGGAAAGAAGGTTCCTTATGGAAGGAACTGATAGAACTGTAGAACTCGAAGAGGATCGAGAACTACAAGCCGATACACGTTTGGTTAACACTAGCAATCAACAAGAGGTTGTTGAGGATGATCAAATGGTTGATCAAAACACACAAAACATTCGCAAATCTGGTAGAGTTAGCACCCCACCTGAGAGATATGGATTTTTCATGGATGGATGCTATGTGGTTGATTCGGATGAACCCACCACATACCGAGATGCAATGTCGCAATCTGATTGTGACAAATGGCTAGAAGCCATGAATGTTGAGATGCAATCCATGCATGACAATCAAGTATGGGACTTGGTTGCTCCACCTCTAAATTCTAAGCTGGTTGGAAGTAAGTGGGTTTTCAAGAAGAAAACTGATATGCATGGAAACTTGGATACTTATAAAGCTAGACTTGTAGCAAAGGGTTTCACTCAAACTCAAGGGGTTGATTATGATGAAACTTTCTCGCCCGTGGCGGTGCTAAAGTCTATAAGGATATTGTTTGCCATAGCCGCATATTATGACTATGAGATATGGCAAATGGATGTCAAAACTACTTTTCTAAATGGGCATCTTAATGAAGATGTTTATATGGTTCAGCCTGAAGGTTTTGTTGATCCACAACATCCTAACAAAGTATGCAAGTTGAAGAAATCAATCTATGGATTGAAACAAGCATCCAGAAGTTGGAATCACCGTTTTGATGATGAAGTTAAGAAATTTGGATTCATCAAAAACGCTGATGAAGTTTGTGTGTATAAGAAAGCTAGTGGGAGCATCATAACCTTTCTGGTATTATATGTCGATGACATATTACTGTTTGAAAATGACATTCCAACCTTGGAAGGTGTGAAAGCCTGGCTTGGAAGCTGTTTTTCCATAAAGGATCTTGGTGAAGCCGCCTATATTCTGGGAATAAGAATCTATAGGGATAGATCAAGGCGGTTGATAGGTTTGAATCAAAGTGCATACATTGACAAGATCTTGAAAAGGTTCAAGATGGAAAACTCTAAGAAAGGTTTGGTACCTATTCAAAGAGGAACGATGTTGAGTGCTTCTTAATGTCCAAGCTCAAAGGATGAGCAAGACAAAATGAGTGGTATCCCATATGCATCTGCTATAGGATCCATCATGTATGCCATGATTTGCACTAGACTGGATGTGTCATGTGCCTTGAGCATGACAAGTCGATACCAACAAAATCCGGGAACTAGCCATTGGATGGCTGTTAAGAGCATATTGAAATACCTTAGAAGGACTAAGGATATGTTTCTAATATATGGCTCTGGTGAGGAGGAACTCGTTGTAAAGGGTTACACTGATGCGAGTTTCCAAACTGATCGAGATGATTCTCGATCACAATCGGGATACGTTTTCGTTCTCAATGGTGGTGCTGTCTCATGGAAGAGTGCAAAACAAGACGTGGTAGCTTTATCCACCACTGAATCTGAATACATCGCCGCCTCCCTGGCAGCTCAAGAAGCTGCATGGATTAGAAAGTTCATTGCCGATCTAGGAGTGGTTCGTACCATTCAGGACCCTCTAGAGATCTTTTGTGACAACGAGGGTGCGATTGCTCAAATCAAGGAACCCCGCGCACATCAAAATATTAGGCACATTGAGCGGAGATTCAACTACATAAGGGATGAAGTTGAAAAGGGAAAGATATGTATTCGCAAAGTTCACACTGATCAAAACATTGCGGACCCACTCACGAAACTCCTTGAAAGGCCGAAGCATGAGAGTCATACTTGCGCCTTAGGACTTCGATATTCTAGTGATTGGATTTGATCAAAATTTGTATTTGGATATTGGAACAATTTTATTTTAACTCAATCATATGGTTTTGGTTATGGTCATGTTCTTTAGTTATGTTCCATTTTAGTATGTTTAAATCCGTGAATAATTTGAATTATTCTAAACGTCCGTAGTCGTTCATATTTGTGGGAACAAATGTGAAAGTAAGACTATTATGAACTTGGATTGGTAGATATTCATGAGGTATGAATATAGCAAAGGGTTGCTGCCAAGGTTCATAGATATTTATGGGATAAATATTGGACCCACCCGCTCTCAATTTTACTGCATGGAATCCTTGGGATTTGTGATCATAAGTAAATTTGAGTAAAGGCGAACTTCATAGTATCCTCCGACCTGAGATACATATTGGGTCTTGATATTCATCGACTATTATGCTTTGACTTAGTTCTTCGCTGCTCTGAAATATGTCGGTAAGCTCAAGTATAGTACAAGGTGATAGTGAGAGACGTATGTAGTCAATATGCGATTTGTCCCTCTTATTCGTTGAGAGTTAAATGTCTAAGGCCTGACAAGTTAAATCAACAGAGAATGATCACTCTGTGTCTCTGGATTTAACATGACATTTGTGGCAAAAGGATAAATGATAGTTTCACCTAAATCATTTTCAAGTATGGGATTTGAAAGGGATGATGTTATTGAATGGCACTTCGTCATACGTATTAGGGGTAGTAAACCGTAGTTAGGCGGTATTTGCTACTTGCATCAATCTTCTATGTATCTTGTGCAAATGGGAGATTGTTGGACTCGGTCTGCCCAAGAGACATATTAAATTGATGTGGCTAGTACGTTATGATCCAAGTAGGGTCATACCCAATAACAAGCTAGACAAACACTGATAATATTCGTTCATATATGATGTGATCATAACAAATGAATATTAACACTTGAGTTATTTGGAAAGGGGTTTCTAAATAAAATGTACTTGTGTAATAAACAAATCATATGGATGATTTATGTTTTATGAAAGAACATTACATAGTGTTATTTAAGTTGGTTAAATAACAATATGTGAATAATAATAACCAAGCATGTCTCTTAACATATAATAGGTTTTATAAGTTATAAGTTATAAACTTATAAAAGTATATATGTATGGATATATATATATATATATGTTTAAAGTTTTATCAAAGAAAAAAAAATAATAACTCTTTCAAATGTAATATTATTATATGTTTGAGTGGAGACATGCAAGGTGAGTGGAGACATGCAATGGTTATTATTGGTGGAGAGAAAGATGCCTTTAAATAAAACCAAGTCTTTCTCTTTAATTTTTCATAGCACACATAATTTCCAAGTAAACTTTTCTCTCTTCCTCTCTTGGGTATTTTCATCCAACATAAGAAAAGAAGAAGAAAATTTCAAGTGAAAATCCTAGCTAGAAGTGGTGTGTTGTTGAAGCTTGGGGTATGCTAGCTTGAGGAGCTTCCATATTCAAGTTCTTACCTTTCAATCATCATCTCTTTCACCCGGTTTTGTCATATTGAAAGGTAGTAGTAACATGCATGGACTTATAGTGACATGCATGTATTTGATAGTGTGTAATTCGTATTTGGATCCGGGTTTGGGTTTTGCATGTTTAAAATTGATTTTATACATATCATATTAACAAGATTTAAAACTTTTATATCCGCTGCGTTTTTGGTAAAATAGGGATTTTATCACTTTGGTAATCTTGTTAAAACTCAACAATGGCATCAAGAGCCGCTTATACGAATGCATGCTTCATTAGGCCCAAAATTTTTCGGGTTTATGGTGGGTTTCACCATTTAGCCGAAACTTTTTATCCATGGTTTTTCAAGGTTATACTTTACATGCATGTGGTTATCTTGAAAAACCAAGTCATTTGGATGATTGTTTAGTTTGTTTGGACAAAACCCGAAACTTTCGATTTGCTTAAGCTTTGGCCGAAAGTTTTAAGGCAAAAGGGGAACCATTTTGGTCTTGTATTATTGCATATTTGGATGTGTAATAGATGTTCATAACCTAGCCATGGCCTTGTGTTTGGTTGAATGATTGTGTTGGTTGTTTGTTCATTCGATTTGGTTGTAATATTTATTTGGGTTTGTAATCTATTTATTCATTCATATGGCTTGTAATAATAAGCAGATTAGATGTATTTCTTTTACTAGAAAAATGTATTAAGATATATTTTGTAAAAGAAGATGCATGGATGGAAGCCCAAATAAAATGATGAAGACCACAACACCGGGAGTAAACACTTGGAGCATATGGATGCGGAATCAAGTGGGAGTTCACCGACACAAGTGCATGTTCTTTTGGGTCCCTTAGGAGAGACTTTTTGACACACTTGTCTTCGGTCAACAAGTGTGGTCAATATTAGGAGGCTATGGTTATGAACTTGTGGTTGTGTATATTTTATGCTTGCATGGTTGATTTACTTATTATTTGCAATATGGTTTGCTTAACAACTTAAAATCAACTAGCATAAAATTGGTTCCTTAGAAATCGTTAGGTAATAAAAATTGGTTTTATTAATAACTAATGATTTTATAATAAAAATGGGTTTTATTAACTGGAACTTTGAAAATGGTTTTTTCAACTAAGTACCATACATTTGAATGCATGCAAATGAGAGGTACAATAAATAGTTTTCCAATCTAGAATTTAGAAAACTAAAATCCCTTTTTAAAAACAAGTTAAACACCATCCTTTTATATGACACTTAAGTCACTTGTAGACTTGAAAGTGAGTTAGGATCACCTAAGCACTTTTAAGAAAACTTGTGATCTTAAGGTGATTTTACAAGTACTTTTGGCATTAGGATCACCTAACCACTTGTATGAGTAAACTCACACGTGTGTATAAGTAGGACGACTTGATTTGAAACCATGACTATAGGATCACCTTAACATGGCGTTCAAAGGTGTTGATGGGATTTAACATACCAACTAAACATATGATGTTTAACCGATCCCATAAAACTAGAAGTTGCAAAGGGTTGCAATTGTCAAACGTTGACTACCTTGTTAATTCGAATAGTAGGATAAAGGTCACCTAACTACTATTTGAATGAAACGTTGGTTTCTAGATTTTAATCAATAATTGTCTTGGAGACATTTAAAGGGTATTAAAGATTAAAATTTTATTAATATCGAAAATACTAATTTGAACTTTGTTAAAATTCTTTTAGATGGCCGCAAACAACGCACCGAACGCAATTATCCCACACGTGCATAATCTATCACTAAGATCCATTCTGGATAAGGATCGTCTAAACTTTAACAACTTCATGGATTGGTATCGAAACTTTAGAATTGTTCTCAAGCAAGAAAAGAAGTCTTATATTTTAGACGATCCTATTCCTGATGAACCCGATGTCAATAACTTGGATGCCTATGCGGATTGGTTAAAATACACCGAGGATTCGGTGCAAGTTTTCTTGCCTCATGTTGGGAACAATGATTCCCGAGATCCAAAAGGATTTCGAGAATCATGGGGCGTATGACATGAAAACCCAACTTAAGGAAATGTTCCTTACTCAAGCTCGGGTTGAGCGAGTCGAAACGGTTCGAGCGCTTCATGCATGTCATATGGAAGAAACCCAATCTGTTTCATCTTATGTACTTAAGATGAAGAGCCACATTGATCGGCTTGAACGGCTTAATTGTCCCGTCTCAAAAGAGTTAGCCACGGATTTAATCCTAAATGGCTTAACTAAAAGGTTTGAGACATTCGTCATGAACTACAACATGAATGGATGGGACAAAAGCATTGGTGGGCTTCACGCAATGCTTAAGACAGCCGAGGCCGGCATGGGTAAAAAGGTTTTACCCGTTCTTGCGATCAATGAGGGTGGCTTAAAGAAAAGGCATCACCCGGAACCAAAAGCAAATGTTGTCGTTGGTAAGGGGCAAGTCAAGAAGGGGTTCACGGGAAAGGCAAAGGCGGAGCCAAAGCCAAAGAAGCTAAAGGTTAGCGCTGAGGATCCGTGCTTTGGTTGTGGTGAGATAGGTCATTGGATGAGAAACTGTCCGACCTATCTCAAGGAGTTGAAAGCTAAGAGGGATGCAGGGCAAACCTCGGGTACAACTTTCGTGATTCACATTGATCTTAATATGATTTCTTCTAACACATGGGTATTGGATACCGGATATGGAACTCACATATGCAATTCATTGCAGGGGTTCAAAAGAAGAAATGAGGTGAAGAAAGGAGATATAAGTCTCTTCATGGGCAATGGAGCAAAGGTTGACGTCCAAGCCCGAGGAGATTATGTTTTAAAGCTTCCAAATGGTTTGGAAATTGTTTTGAAAAACATTTTATATTCCTCTAGTTTGACTAGGAATATTATCTCTGTTTCTGTATTAAGACAATCTGGTTATGACTTTAAGTTTGTTGATAATGGTATTTATGTTTTCTTGGATAATGTCTTTTATTTTAAAGCGATGCCGTTTTATGGCATTTATGAATTAATTCATGATGACTCACACATTGATAACTCGTTGTACCAAGCTAACACCAAAAGACTCAAAATGGATTTGAGTAATACTTTTCTTTGGCTTTGTCGTCTTGGTCACATAAACAAGAATCGTATTCATACACTTCGAAAGAATGGTCTATTGAAATCAAATGTTGATTCATTTGATGAATGTGAATCTTGTTTATTGGGAAAGATGACCAAAGAACCCTTTAATGGAACAAATGAAAGGGCGAAAGACTTATTAGGTATCATAAATTCGGATGTATGTGGACCTTTTAGGACAATGACAAGAAATGGTGAAAGATACTTCATTACCTTTACCGACGATTATAGTCGCTATGGGTATGTGTTCTTGTTAAGACACAAAAATAAGGCCTTTGAAATGTTCAAAGTCTTCCAAAATGAAGTACAAAATCAACTCAACAAAACAATCAAAGTACTACGTTCCAATAGAGGAGGTGAATACCTCAATGATGTGTTTCTAGAACATCTTAGGAGTTGTGGGATTGTCTCACAACTTACTCCACCTGGAACACCACAACATAATGGTGTGTCCGAAAGGAGGAATCGAACTTTATTGGACATGGTTCGATCCATGATGGCTAGATGCTCATTACCTCTATCATTTTGGGGTTTCACTGTGATCTCTGCTGCCCGTATTTTAAATATGGCACCAACCAAGAAAGTGGATAGGATACCTTTTGAAATATGGCATGGAAAGGCTCCAAAATTTTCATATTTAAAGGTATAGGGTTGTGAGGCTTATGTTAAGATCTACACCCATGACAAACTTGAATGTCGATCCACTAAGTGTATATTTGTAGGATATCCCACGGATTCGATGGGATATTATTTCTATAATCCAAGCGAGCATAAAGTGTTTATAGCTCGAAAGGCTAAGTTCTTGGAAAGAAGGTTCCTTATGGAAGGAACTGATAGAACTGTAGAACTCGAAGAGGATCGAGAACTACAAGCCGATACACGTTTGGTTAACACTAGCAATCAACAAGAGGTTGTTGAGGATGATCAAATGGTTGATCAAAACACACAAAACATTCGCAAATCTGGTAGAGTTAGCACCCCACCTGAGAGATATGGATTTTTCATGGATGGATGCTATGTGGTTGATTCGGATGAACCCACCACATACCGAGATGCAATGTCGCAATCTGATTGTGACAAATGGCTAGAAGCCATGAATGTTGAGATGCAATCCATGCATGACAATCAAGTATGGGACTTGGTTGCTCCACCTCTAAATTCTAAGCTGGTTGGAAGTAAGTGGGTTTTCAAGAAGAAAACTGATATGCATGGAAACTTGGATACTTATAAAGCTAGACTTGTAGCAAAGGGTTTCACTCAAACTCAAGGGGTTGATTATGATGAAACTTTCTCGCCCGTGGCGGTGCTAAAGTCTATAAGGATATTGTTTGCCATAGCCGCATATTATGACTATGAGATATGGCAAATGGATGTCAAAACTACTTTTCTAAATGGGCATCTTAATGAAGATGTTTATATGGTTCAGCCTGAAGGTTTTGTTGATCCACAACATCCTAACAAAGTATGCAAGTTGAAGAAATCAATCTATGGATTGAAACAAGCATCCAGAAGTTGGAATCACCGTTTTGATGATGAAGTTAAGAAATTTGGATTCATCAAAAACGCTGATGAAGTTTGTGTGTATAAGAAAGCTAGTGGGAGCATCATAACCTTTCTGGTATTATATGTCGATGACATATTACTGTTTGAAAATGACATTCCAACCTTGGAAGGTGTGAAAGCCTGGCTTGGAAGCTGTTTTTCCATAAAGGATCTTGGTGAAGCCGCCTATATTCTGGGAATAAGAATCTATAGGGATAGATCAAGGCGGTTGATAGGTTTGAATCAAAGTGCATACATTGACAAGATCTTGAAAAGGTTCAAGATGGAAAACTCTAAGAAAGGTTTGGTACCTATTCAAAGAGGAACGATGTTGAGTGCTTCTTAATGTCCAAGCTCAAAGGATGAGCAAGACAAAATGAGTGGTATCCCATATGCATCTGCTATAGGATCCATCATGTATGCCATGATTTGCACTAGACTGGATGTGTCATGTGCCTTGAGCATGACAAGTCGATACCAACAAAATCCGGGAACTAGCCATTGGATGGCTGTTAAGAGCATATTGAAATACCTTAGAAGGACTAAGGATATGTTTCTAATATATGGCTCTGGTGAGGAGGAACTCGTTGTAAAGGGTTACACTGATGCGAGTTTCCAAACTGATCGAGATGATTCTCGATCACAATCGGGATACGTTTTCGTTCTCAATGGTGGTGCTGTCTCATGGAAGAGTGCAAAACAAGACGTGGTAGCTTTATCCACCACTGAATCTGAATACATCGCCGCCTCCCTGGCAGCTCAAGAAGCTGCATGGATTAGAAAGTTCATTGCCGATCTAGGAGTGGTTCGTACCATTCAGGACCCTCTAGAGATCTTTTGTGACAACGAGGGTGCGATTGCTCAAATCAAGGAACCCCGCGCACATCAAAATATTAGGCACATTGAGCGGAGATTCAACTACATAAGGGATGAAGTTGAAAAGGGAAAGATATGTATTCGCAAAGTTCACACTGATCAAAACATTGCGGACCCACTCACGAAACTCCTTGAAAGGCCGAAGCATGAGAGTCATACTTGCGCCTTAGGACTTCGATATTCTAGTGATTGGATTTGATCAAAATTTGTATTTGGATATTGGAACAATTTTATTTTAACTCAATCATATGGTTTTGGTTATGGTCATGTTCTTTAGTTATGTTCCATTTTAGTATGTTTAAATCCGTGAATAATTTGAATTATTCTAAACGTCCGTAGTCGTTCATATTTGTGGGAACAAATGTGAAAGTAAGACTATTATGAACTTGGATTGGTAGATATTCATGAGGTATGAATATAGCAAAGGGTTGCTGCCAAGGTTCATAGATATTTATGGGATAAATATTGGACCCACCCGCTCTCAATTTTACTGCATGGAATCCTTGGGATTTGTGATCATAAGTAAATTTGAGTAAAGGCGAACTTCATAGTATCCTCCGACCTGAGATACATATTGGGTCTTGATATTCATCGACTATTATGCTTTGACTTAGTTCTTCGCTGCTCTGAAATATGTCGGTAAGCTCAAGTATAGTACAAGGTGATAGTGAGAGACGTATGTAGTCAATATGCGATTTGTCCCTCTTATTCGTTGAGAGTTAAATGTCTAAGGCCTGACAAGTTAAATCAACAGAGAATGATCACTCTGTGTCTCTGGATTTAACATGACATTTGTGGCAAAAGGATAAATGATAGTTTCACCTAAATCATTTTCAAGTATGGGATTTGAAAGGGATGATGTTATTGAATGGCACTTCGTCATACGTATTAGGGGTAGTAAACCGTAGTTAGGCGGTATTTGCTACTTGCATCAATCTTCTATGTATCTTGTGCAAATGGGAGATTGTTGGACTCGGTCTGCCCAAGAGACATATTAAATTGATGTGGCTAGTACGTTATGATCCAAGTAGGGTCATACCCAATAACAAGCTAGACAAACACTGATAATATTCGTTCATATATGATGTGATCATAACAAATGAATATTAACACTTGAGTTATTTGGAAAGGGGTTTCTAAATAAAATGTACTTGTGTAATAAACAAATCATATGGATGATTTATGTTTTATGAAAGAACATTACATAGTGTTATTTAAGTTGGTTAAATAACAATATGTGAATAATAATAACCAAGCATGTCTCTTAACATATAATAGGTTTTATAAGTTATAAGTTATAAACTTATAAAAGTATATATGTATGGATATATATATATATATATGTTTAAAGTTTTATCAAAGAAAAAAAAATAATAACTCTTTCAAATGTAATATTATTATATGTTTGAGTGGAGACATGCAAGGTGAGTGGAGACATGCAATGGTTATTATTGGTGGAGAGAAAGATGCCTTTAAATAAAACCAAGTCTTTCTCTTTAATTTTTCATAGCACACATAATTTCCAAGTAAACTTTTCTCTCTTCCTCTCTTGGGTATTTTCATCCAACATAAGAAAAGAAGAAAATTTCAAGTGAAAATCGTAGCTAGAAGTGGTGTGTTGTTGAAGCTTGGGGTATGCTAGCTTGAGGAGCTTCCATATTCAAGTTCTTACCTTTCAATCATCATCTCTTTCACCCGGTTTTGTCATATTGAAAGGTAGTAGTAACATGCATGGACTTATAGTGACATGCATGTATTTGATAGCGTGTAATTCGTATTTGGATCCGGGTTTGGGTTTTGCATGTTTAAAATTGGTTTTATACATATCATATTAACAAGATTTAAAATTTTTATATCCGCTGCGTTTTTTGGTAAAATAGGGATTTTATCACTTTGATAATCTTGTTAAAACCCAACAGCTCAATCATCATACGCCTTGCTTCATCTTCCTGCTGATGGAAAACACCAATTTCATCAACAGTTTCATTCAGTTGTTCTATCACAATTGCATCCGAGGAACTGAGAAAAACAAACATCGACACAAGGGTAATAAAGTAAATTCTAATAGTGAACATAATAGCACGGTAAAGAAGCCAATCTTTGCTGTAAACAAATATAGCAAGCCCTAATTAACTGACAAATTCTTAAAACAGTTCAAACCCAAACGCTAGGTCTATAATAACTTTCAACCAATTATTGTAAGCCACTCGCAGAGCATAACATATGAGATCCACAATGACTGCTACAATTGAACTTCGATTCAGGGAAAAGAAAGAATCCGAAAAATATGAGAATCATACGTGTAATTGACGTTTTTAGGTTCTGAATCTAGGGTTTTACAAAAAAAAAGGCTTAATCTAGACTAAAGGAAGGATCACAATCAGTGAAAACAACAATTTAATTTACCTGGCAAAGAAAAGAGAATCCTAAAACCAAATCTGATTAAACTGATACAACCTTAATAGGAGATTGAAACAACGATTGAATAAAGAGAAGACTGACAAACAAACCTAATATGCATCCGCCTAGATCGAAGAAGAACTAAGTGAATCTTAATGGACAACCCTATGTTCAGATTGATTGCAGGAGAAGAGATGCCATTTGTTATCTGGGATAAAGAGGGAAGATAGAATTTTAGGGTTTCAGACCCGTGAAGAAGGTATGCTATAATCTAGTATGTTATAATCCGTTTAAAGAAAAACGGGTAGCGCCTAACCCGGTTTGATCTAAAACGGGCTAAATCAATGAGAGCTCTTCATTTACAAATCAAGCAATATGGTGGCTCTAAATGGGGTGGGGAACAATGTGAGAATGACACATAGGATTTTATGGTAGACAATTATATAGATAGTTAGATATTTACAAAATCATATATAGATGCAAACACAAATCAAACTAAAAAAATTCTATCAAAGATGTTTAGTATTATTAAAACTAGCAAAAGAAATAAAAAGGACATCACTTGTGCAGCCTCGGTTAGGCCGGGTCAGTGACTGCAAAAGCACCATCAACCGTCAATATTACACACATGCGTTCCGGTTTTCATCATCTGAAATATAACTTTCGATCTTGGGGTTAACTTGAACATTAAATAGAGAATTCTCAACAGTTAAACCTGCAAAAGCTATTCTTGCATCATTTGTGACCGTTTTTTCTTCGGTAGCAAGTTTTGGTTGCAATTACCCATTTTTCTAGTAGTAGGAGCAACTCAAACTATGTTCTCATGCATGCACCAGTAGTGTTAATTTCTTTGTTTGATTAATTAAATTATTTCCCAATTCTAGGTAATGTGTCTTATTATTAGAAGAGTTGGTAGTTTCCTTAATTTGATTAGCCTATAAATGGTTTGTTTGATTAGAATTCAAGGTAACGAAAATACAAAAAAATGGAAGCAATGTGTCGTTCACTTCTCTGATATCTCGGGAGTGTTTGGTTACTACATAAGGCAGAATCTTGAGATTGACCATCTTAAATCGGTCTTTAACACTTTAATAAACTAGTTTTATCCCGGAATATTAGGTTGGGTTTCCTCGAACATGCTGGAAAACAAAATTTGAAATGACATTTCCAAAGGAAAGTAAGAGTATTAAATAAAAGTTAATTGTGTTACATCACAATACTGACATGAAGCCTCATTTTATGTTTATGCAGACAAAATTCTGTTACAATTACACAAATTACGAATCAAATTACTTATAATAAGCTGGTTTGATCTCTCGTTGTATCAGTTGATGAATCTCACATGATCGTGCAAGAGGGATCGTTGTTATAGGGGCCTTCGTATACATGATACGGCACACTGTAGTTATAATGGTGAGTATAAATTGGTGGCAACACGGGCGCTTGTGTCTGACCCGCGGCAGCACTGGCAGGAGCAGCAGGTTTCTTCTCCTCTACCGAACCAACACTAACGAGCTCAGCGTAACCTACACTTTTCCTTAACAACGTTGTTAATTCAACTGAGTCGATTTTCTCACCGGTCAATGCAATCTGATCTTTATCTGAACCAACGAAAGACACCGATTCCACACCTGTTTAGCCATTCACAAATCATGTCTAGTTAATTTTTCGGAATATTTAAATCTCACCTTAAGTAAAGGAATAATAAGTAATATGTTTTGAACATCTTACCCGAGACACCAACAACGATCTTCAGAGCCTTACGGCTCTTCTTCTCGTTGTTCACCGCCATCTTCACAACAATCTTTTGCTGCATAAGCAATCAATTGTACAAATTGAGGTCAAGAATGTTATGACCAAATTGAATAACTAAACAAGTTTCTACCTTGGCCATTTCTATGAAACTTGATGATGATCTGATGCTAACAATTTAGTGTTTTGGATTGACTCGCTCTCTCGTGTTATGAGGACTTGGAGAAGGTGTTAAAAGAATGAGCAAGAATGTTAAGAATCTCCTGTATTTATAGATGAATACATGGCGTGGAGGCTATTCAATTGGAAAGCCTTAACCAACGCGTAACAAATATAAAATTGCATATTCAACTTTATAAAAAGCTCAAGCATATAATTAATATACTTTGTATCCCCTTTTGGGTTCTTTGTTATTAACCCACGACTCGCATCAACTTTACAAAGAAGTTTGGGAGACCTTTCTTTTCTAGCGTCTTTTCCTTATATAAATTAATAACCAAATCTCAATATTGCTGTGATTTTTGAAAATTTTTGAACAAAAGCTTCAACTGCTCTACCTGACCTCCTAAGGTTAGAGTTTATTCTCATGTGCATAATGTTGTCAACAGGTTGCTGTGATGGTTTAGGAGGAAATGGCTGACTCTGACAACTCCCATCAATGTTGTTAACTGGTTGCGGTAAATTTGAGGAAATGGCTGACCACACCCATCAATATCGTCAACTAGCTGCTGTAATGTTTGAGGAGGAAATGGCTGACGACGCCCATCAATGTTGTTAACTGGTAGCGGTAAAGTTTGAGGAGGAAATGGCTGATCACACCCATCAATGTTGTTAAGTGATTGCTGATAAGATGTAGACATAAACCTCACTGGTGTAGCAATCTCAACATCTCTTGTCGAGTTTGGGAAGTGTTCTGGTCCATTGGGTAAATTACCTGCCGATACTCTTCGTCTTCTTTTTGGAGGTTCTTCATCGAGTTGGTTTTGTTCTTGTTTCCGTCTGTACTGAACTTGTCTGGATCGTTTATTGTTATCAGTTAGGATCATCTCCGGCGCCTTCTTGTAAACTTCGCACAACACACAATCGCTTAGCTACAAAAACAAATAAGAAAAGTTGATCATGCTAGAATCATATGATGGACATGTTAAGAAATTACACATATGAAACACACGTATCCAATGGGGAGATTGGGATCATTGGTGGTATACTCATGCATTAGCCATGACGACTTTTTCCCCTTGTCATCATAATAAGCTAAACTTCTTTTACTTCCAACCGCTTCTCTCGCATTATTATAAACCGTTGTATATCTCTGTGATGCTTTCCAAGATCCAAAGTTCTTGGTTTTTCTGTTAGGTAAGTCCCCTCTTGGACATTTTCTATCTCTAGATGTCAGAAAGTACCACTTGTTTTCGTGCGATAGGTATCGTTCTGTCATCAAGATAACATACAAATTAATTGTGTTATAAGAAAAAAAAAGCACGAAACAAGAAACGATCAAGATTAATTATACTCTCATTTAAGATGTACATGTGTTCATGAGAAGTTGTTACTAACCAGACAGTTGTTGGGGATGGTGGTCATAAAGATTGACCTCGTGTAACCGGCACTTAGGGTGGTTTCCAGTTTGTATCTTCTTTTTCAAATAGTGGACGATGAGATCGTAGTCCGTCGGACAAAAGCAATAGCCAGGTTCCAGACTATCGGCATAATCAGGCTCTCCTTGGCTACTTGATCGAATGATTTGTTGTTCGCCGTTCATTTAGATTGATCTGGATGACAAAAATTTTGATGAGACTTAGAATGAATAAGGGGAAAAGGTTATACAAGTAGTGTCATGAAAAAATTAATTTTTAATTATTGGATTTCGTTATTCACGGCCAAAGTCTCGCTTATTGTTGTTCAAAGGCTTTTGGGTAATAAAAGATTAGTCGGTGTTTGTATTTTAAATATTTAAATGTTATATATTAAGCAAGGAAGTAGTAATATGTGCAAATTTATTTGTATAGTTTATTATTACTTTTTATTAGATTTGAACATTCTGTTCCTGTATATCTGGAGATATCCTTTTTCTAACAAGATTCAAATTAGATTCTAACTAATTTTAAAATGGATATATGTTAAAAAAAACATTAATCATGTTCTATTTAAAATAAATAGACAAAATGTATACGTTTGTGAACAAAAAATCAAAAATGCATACAAA
This sequence comes from Bidens hawaiensis, assembly GCF_021521415.1. Taxonomy (NCBI): domain Eukaryota; kingdom Viridiplantae; phylum Streptophyta; class Magnoliopsida; order Asterales; family Asteraceae; genus Bidens; species Bidens hawaiensis. The sequence continues at coordinate 129,826 of NW_027493496.1, read as the reverse complement.
CATATACAAAACTAGAGAAAATTATCAAAACACTAGTTTCCATGAACTTCCACGGAATTCAAATTCACTGCTAATAAATGTGTCACTAATACCTTGTTGTCGCCACTAATGCTTTGCCAGAGATTTTGTTAAAACTTTATGACATTCTCATTATGGAGATGGATTTTTACGTTTCTTGAGCATTCATAACTCATCCCCTATCTTCAAATCAAACATTATACTAAAATCACTATCTTCTCTCTCTCCATTTTAATTAAATAATACTTTGTTATATACTCAACTCACGGCCACTTTAAAAAAATATTAAAAAATTATAAAGGATGAACAGTATCCTTTTAAATATAAAAAAGAATCACTACATTTTCTCTATTATTTACTTACAACACCATACACCTCTCCCTACATTATAAAAATCTTCTTCACAAAATTTGATGGATTAAATGTGAATGCTCTTACGCAACAAAACACGATTAATTTCTACATGAGTTTTAACATGTAAAAGAAACAAAACACTATTAATTTCTCATTGAAATGGATATTACAATATACAAAATTTCTAAAAACACGAGATGTACGTGTCACCAGAGCTCTGGCTAAACAAACACTATACAAAATTTATCCATAAATTTACAAGATATATAAGCTTCTGGTTGTCGACTCTAGTGGATGGCAGCTGAAGATGTTGATTGTGGTTGACGGTGGTAGTTGACACTTTGAGTTGCAAGGAGGACGTATTACAGGTGGTAATGGCGGGTTACAGTTGCAGGTGGCGAAGCTTCAAAGGTCTGTGACGTCAAAGAAGCTGTGGAATTTTCTGATGGCGGTCGACGAAGGATTTCAACTGTGGTATGTGAAGATGGGGATTTCAACGACCTTCAGCCACTGGATGTTATTCTTATGAAGTGCCAGGAATTGTGGGCACACAGATCAGGAGCTTTAGCGACAACCACAAGCATTAGTGGCAACGCTAGACAACTTCGCCGCTAAAACTCTGATTTGTTGTAGTGAAAATCGTTTAAAATAAATGGGGGCGGTCCTTACAATCTTCAAAAAATAGCGGTCCTCACTATCTTGAACCTTATAAACGATCGGTCCTCACAATCTTTTAAAATAACCGGGCATCCTCGCAATCTTGAACCCAAAATATTTATTAAAAGTAAGTAAGTAAAAAAAAACTGAAATAGTACAACAGTATTAAACTATACAATTTGTAATATTAACAAATAATACAACAATAAGTGACCAGTGACGCCTTTTATTGGCGCCGGTAATGTTTTGGCAACCATCGCGTCGATCGTTTTGTTCTTGTTCACTAAATTAAAACTTTAACGCAACTTACCTATTAATTATATTCTTGGCACCAACACAACTAACTAAGTTTCCTATTAAAGTTTAGCTAATCCTTAATGAATCCCTAAGTTACCATCTTAGTTACTCAAGTTGAAAAGTTTGTTTCAAAAGTGCATAGTTAAACAAACCCTCTAAGTTACTATTCAATCTTCGTCAAGCAAAAAGCACAAATTCATTAAATTATTGATTGTAAAACTATTGAGTCAACAAAATTTCACTACTGAGAAATCAAATATCTGTTATTGAGTGCTCGAAGAACAAACATCCAATGCTCCAGATCTTAATTCTCACCACCCAAACATGAACCGAAACCCAAAAAATGTCCTAGACCTGAAATTAAGCTGAAAAAAGATACCCAACGTCATATTATATTAGTTATTGTCTTATTTTATATTTGGAAGTTGGAACCTAACACAATAAAACATTATTATCAAAAAAATATTACAATATATAGAACTCCAGAGTTGAAAAAATGTTATAAATCCTGTGATTCCTTAAAACTCACGTTAACTACTTTAGGTTTTCCATATTATATAAGCGTTTGTATCAGGTTTTGAAGTCACATATTTGGTGATAGTGTCGGAAAAGATGTTAGGTTTGTTCATAGCTGATTAATGTAATTAAATAAGTACATAATTTGATACGTCGTCTAATATATGTATAGCAAACTAAATTTATTCATAACAAAAGGTATGACCATCAATCAATTAGGCAAGTAATACCAGTAAATGTATTTGAAATTGATGATGTGGCATAGTCTTCCTAGCATTTCCCCAATTCAAGCTATACGTAAAAAATATCCATATTGTGTTCTAGTGTCATGGATTTTTGAATCAGATCATGGGAGTTTGCTATCGTCTCACTCATGAGTGATTTGTTTCCGTGTGTTTTTCTTTTCGAGTTTTGTACTTACTTTTAGGGGGTTACTTTTCTGGATTGGCTTGTACTATTGTCTCATCGTATCTTTATAACCACAACTAAATTAAATACAACATATAATTACAATTATAACAAAATAATCTTCAACAAAGTAAGTGAATGATCATTCACAATCAATTACTAGCCCACCACTACTTTCATCACATTTTCTCCGTCGCTCATTTCTTATCTTGTAACGATTGAGTGTTTAATATACAATATACTCTCTCTATATAAACAAAACTGTACTTTTACAAATAATCAAGTTATCAAATTAAACCTAGCTACTTCTTCATGGCTTTCAGTTTCATGCAAATCATCTCCTTTGTATACTTATTAGTCATTAGCCCATGTATTGGTTCATTATTAAGCCATCACAAAGAGTGTCCAGCTTTATTTGAATTTAAGCAAAGCTTTCTACGTCAACCTTATGCTTCATTTGATGCTGGAAGGTTTCAAAAGCTTGACTCTTGGAGGAAGATCACAAGCAACACATCAGATCATGATTCTACTTGTTGCTTGTGAGCTGGTGTAGTGTGTAGCAATAAGGGCCATGTGATTGGGCCCGATTTGAGCCAAAGCTCTCTCCGTGGACCTATCAAGTCCAATAGTTCACTCTTCAGCCTTGTTCATCTTCAAATGCTTAGTCTCTCGATGAACGACTTTGTTGAGTCGCAAATTCCGTCGGAGATAGCTCGTCTTATGAAACTAAGAAGCCTGGATCTATCTAACTCGAGATTCAGTGGTCAAATCCCGATTAAAATCACGCACTTAATGCAGTTAACTTTGTTGGATCTGTCATGGAATCCGCTAAAGCTTCCAAGTCCTAGTTTTGAGGTTTTGCTTCAAAACTTGACTAGACTCGAAACACTACATCTCTCAGGTGTTGACATCAATTCATTCTTACCTCCTTTCTTGTCTAACTTTTCTTCTTTCAGGTCAATTGATCTTCAAGGTTGTCGGCTTCGAGATTTGTTTCCGTCAAAAATATTTCATTTACCCAATCTCAAATATCTTGATATGAGCGAAAACCCAAACCTCACTGGTTCATTACCTGAATTTCAAAACAACACCTTACTTGAGCATTTGGATATGGGAGCCACAAGTTTTGTTGGGAGTATACCACAATCCATAAGCAAACTAAACCATTTGGTATACTTGTCCCTTTATGCATGCTATTTCTCTGGATGCATCCCACGTTCTCTCTCTAACATGACCCGGCTGACTCTCTTGATACTTGGTGAAGATGAGCTCATGGGCTTAGTTCCTACATTGCCAAGACGTCTTTCAAACCCTGTTGGTTTGGAAGTTTGTGAAAAGGGGCGCATACATGAATGGTTATGCCGACTGACAAACCTTGAAGTGTTGAGTCTAGTTTATGTCAACATATATGATGAAATTCTGCCCTCTCTTTCGAATCTTACCAAACTTAGTGCTGTTACAATGCGGCAAAATTCTATCTATGGTCATATCCCATCTTCTTTATGAACCTTACCAAATTAACTATCATAGACATAAGAAGAAATCAACTACAAGGAGAAATTTCAAGCTCGTTTTCCAATTTCAAATGTCTCGAATGGCTTACCCTAGAAGATAACAGTTTTAGCGGCAGACTGGACCTTGGTACGCTCTTAGGACTCACCAAACTCAGAGTTTTGTTGTTAGGTGATAACAAAGTATCATTAGTCGACACCAACTACACCAATCTGACCGTGTTACCAGAATTGATTTATCTAGGACTCTCATCATGCCAACTTGAGAGAATTTCCAATCTTTTTGCACTCCCAAAAAAAATTGGCAATCTTAACTCTTAGCAACAACAACATTACCGGCCTTGTCCCAGAGTGGATTTTGAATAATACCAAAGAAACATTACAGATTCTTGATCTTTCAAACAACTTAATCACTGGATTTCATAGGCAACCCCATTTTCTCCCATGGGTTCGTTTGGAAGAATTCAAGATCTCGTATAATCAGCTACAAGGAAGAATTCCAGTTCCACCGCTAACCACGGTTATTTACGATGTCTCAAACAATAAACTAATCGGTGAAATACCACCACTGATATGTGAAATGAAATCCCTTCAAGTGTTAGATTTGTCTTCTAACAACATGACTGGAATGCTTCCTCCATGTTTAGGCAACTTTGCCAGTTTGTTGTAAGTTTTGGATTTAAAAAGAAATAACTTCCATGGGCCAATGATGAATGCCTTTACTCAAAGAAGTCTGGTGAAGAAAATTGATTTGAGTGAAAATCAATTTACAGGTCAACTGTCAAAATCATTGACTAATTGCACCAAATTAGAATTTCTCGATGTTGGAGGTAACTCTTTCAAAGACATCTTTCCATTTTGGTTGGGAACTCTTGCTAAACTACAAGTTCTCATTTTACAATCCAATAAGTTTTTTGGTGTGATTCAAGGTCCGGCTACAATTGGCTCACCATTCCTCAAGTTACGCATCATAGACATTTCCAACAATGGTTTTAGTGGACAACTGCAACAAAAGTTATTTCAAACATGGAATGCAATGAAATCGTTTAATGTTAGAAAATCCTCTGTTATGGAAATATATCTGCATATTGACCCAAAGTCGAATTCTCTAGTGAGGTACTCGATGACGCTAACAAACAAAGGTGTCAAGATGGAGTACTCTAGTATTTTAAACATCTTCACACTTATTGATCTCTCTAGTAACAATTTTGAAGGGTTGATCCCAGAATCACTGTATTATCTACATGGGATTCAATCCATTAATCTTTCAAATAACCATCTTACAGGTCGTATCCTCCCATCATTGGGGAACTTAAAGAATCTTGAATCTTTGGATCTCTCCCAAAACGAGCTAGCAGGGGAAATTCCTCACGAATTGTCACAACTTGGTTTCCTTGAAGTGTTTAATGTGTCATTCAATCATCTTCATGGGGTCATACCTCAAGGGAAACAACTAAGTACATTTGAGAACAACTCCTATATGGGTAATCCCGAGTTGTGTGGAACACCTTTATCTAAGAAATGCAAAATTTCAAGGACACTAACACTTCCACCGAAGAACATTGAGTGCGGGTCATTCTTCCTAGGTGATAAAACTAATTGGGTGATCATATTCTTAGGATTTGGAAGTGGTTTTGTAATTGGAATTGTTTTGGGGAACTTACTTTATGGTAAGTATGGTGATTGGGTCATTGAATCATCCAGAATGAGGAAGCACAAATGGGTAAAGCCAATAAGAAACACAAGGAGAAACTAACAACATCCACAATTGAGGTTTGATGGTCCTTTGTAGGTATGAGATTTTTTCCTGAATACCCGTACCCCTACTTGTACATGTACCTGTACCCGTACGTGTGTATTAGGTACGGGTACAGGTACCCAAATTTACTGATTATAGGTACGGGTACTTTCGGGTACATGTACCGGTACAAGTACGGGTATTACGGGTACTGTACCTGTTTATATTATGTAGGGGCTTTTATTAGGTTTCCAACACTCATGACTTAACTTTCAAGTGGGATTTTCAAAACATAATATATATTAGTTGAATAAGTTCATTCTCAATCTATATGTGTATATTTATATATTGTGTATTCGTATATTTTTACTTCATGTATGTGTAATTGTGAATATCATTAAATAACATGTATTAACTTTCTCTCTTGTTTTTCTATAGATATTGAGGAAACAATAAACAAAAAAAGGAAAAAGCGAAAATGGAAAGATGACTAGCGAAGATTAAACGAATGCTAACTTTCTTTGTATAAGTTAATTTTGGTTTAAACATTTTGATAAAAAAAAAATTTGATACTTTGCATATTTTTGTATTCATTACTAATTTTTGAATGAATTTTACATTATGGTTGATTTGTTTAATTTTTAGTTTTGATATTACGTTTTGGTTGCGGTATTACGGTTATGGTTGTGGTTTTACGGTTTTGGTATTATAGATAATTGATTGTTGGTACCGTACAATTACTGATACCTAGTTTAGTGGAGATTTAAAAAAACAAGAACAAAGGGGTATCAAAGCGAGTACTATACCCAAAGTACATGCACTGGTACCGTACCCATACCATATAATTCGGGTATGGGTACCAAGATTTATTAAGTACTTGTACTTTCAGGTGCTGGTACGGGTATAGGTTCAGTCCCGATCTCATCCCTAATCCTTTGTAGATATTTGGTGAGTTTGTCTGTAAGTTTATATTATATACACGCATATGTCTATTAACAATGCATCAAATGTATTTATTTGTTATAAAGCATTTTAACTAATTAGTTTTCTGTTTATAAGTTTGACAAAAATTGTCAATTATATAATGAAAAGCTAGGGTTTTAAAATTGATCGTTGAGTCAAGGTTACGCATTGATTTAAATTTAATGGATCATACATTTAATTTGGGTTTATTAGATTTTAATAATCCTTAATGAATAGAATTGACCGATAATAATTCTTATTCATTTATCATCACGGTGATCCCAAATTTTAAAAAAGTTGGCCCCAATGCCCCCCCCCCTCTTAAAAATGATTTAATGACATTATATTTTTTCCGAATTTCAAACTAATGCTTAGACCTTTTGATTGAAAAAAGAATACGAGTCGATTGATGTATAACTTAGCTTGAAACGGTGATCCAAACGACTTGATTTTTGTTAATTGAAGTATTGTTTCATCGTTTTGGAGCACTGTTTTGTCGTTTCGAAACATTGTTTCGTCATTTTGGTGATTTGAAAAGTACATATTTAATACACTAGTTAGTCATCAAAATGCTTCAATCTCAAAATAATTACTCCCTCTATCCCATTAGAAGTGTCATGGTTTGAAAAACACAAAGTTTAATGTAGATTAAATGATTACTGTTTTTTGCTTACCAAATGACAGCAATGTCCTTGGAAATTGGGTCCATCAATATTGTTTATTAATGTTGGTTGTGTGTGTTTAAGGGTAAACTTGCAAATTGGCTAATGAATTTTGAAAGTGGACATTTATAATGGGACAAATAAAAAAGAAATATTGACAATTTTAATGGGATGGAGGGAGTAACACATAACATACTATTTCCAAACTATAAAAATCGATCTAAGATCAGTTAATGCAAACGGAAATCCTAGTTAATATATAAGAATTAAGATGGAAATAAACAGTACAACAAACTAGTTGAGATTTACAATGTGGCTAGTATTCAGACTCGGGAGAAATTTTTATAGGCATCCCTTTGGAAAGAAACGGTAGCGGATCCATAGGAATAGGCTCATCGGGTATATCACCAACCAGTTATATCGTGTTACAACATAATGCATAATCACAATAATATTAAGCTTTGGTAGCCTGCACATGACAGCCTTGGCCCTCCACCAAATGGTATAAAAGCATAAGCTTGGACTGGATCCGCAAATCTACTCGGTCGAAACTTATCGGATCTAGAAAATATTTTTCATCATAATGTGTTCCGTATGTCGTCCAAATCATGAGATTGCTCATCTAAAGAAATTAAGAAGCCTTGAACTATCTCATTCGGCTTCACCTGACAAATCCCGATTGAAATCCCCCACTTGATGCAGTTGACTTTGTTAGATCTATCATGGAATCCATTAAAGCTTCAAAGCCCTTGCTTTGAGGATTTACTGCAAAAGTTGACTAGTCTTGAAGAACTGCATCTCTTAGGTGTAGGCATTGACAAGAGTTCATTCATGCCTCCTTTCATGCCTAAGTTTTCTTCTTTGAAGTCAATTGATCTACAAGGTTAATTGTCGGCTTTCTTTTTTAATCCAATACATGTAGTATATTAATCACTCATCATCAATAAGTACAAGGGACGTAGTGTAATTAGTTAAAAGTATGTTTAAGTATGTAAAGTCTCAGGGTTAGAGGGTCAATATGTAAAGTTTGTAACTTGCAAAACACGTGTATGTTGTTTTGTGGTTCTTGAAAGGTTGCAACCCTAATCATCATGTCTTTTGGTGATCTATAAATATATAGGGGCTAGATCAGAACGCTTAAATCATTCAATCTAAGTTCAAGTTATCAATAAAGATTGTTGTTCATATCTTATTGTTCATCATATTTCTTTATCAATTCAATATCAACGATCAAGTTTTGGCCAATACAGACAACAAATTGGTTAAGTTGCCTAAACAAAGAAGTGAGTTATTTCATGTTAGAGAGCGAACATGGGATGCAGCCGGAGAAATAACATTGCTAATTCTGGCAAATGACCTCAAAGAAATTTGAGCTTGGTAAATGAAAATTTGTTTATGGATATTGATCTACAACGGGTATAACGACAATGAAGGTATGGTGGTCCAAAAGTATAAAACTAACAGAGCTTCCTAACCTATTAAGATCAAAGAAAACATGACTGCTTAGTCTCACCGCAGGAAGGGATCTCCTGCGATCAACCTCTGGAGTGAGAATCGGTTATTTGATACAACATGTTATAAGAGGGTAAGTATGAAGATAGAGTAGAGAGAGATAGGATAAGTGTGAATGAATGTTACCGTTAGGTGAAGTCCTCTTCTTTTAGGCATTCGGAAGCTTCTTTGGGGAAGCATAAGCTTCTTAAAAGGAAATGGTCAACTCCTCTTTTAAAACATGCAGACAACTAATACCATTTTAGAGTAAGTTGTTTTCTGCTTTTGCCCTGCCACATCGACATCTATGATTTATGGCAGGATTCAGCTTTATGTCACAACAGAGGTGACTTTTATGAGGTTTACTGTAGCGAGGAGCTTCCCTGGTTAATCTAGAAGTTTTGGTGAGGAAGCTTCGAGCTTCTTTGTCTAACAACTTGTGATTGCTGCTTCTTAACTTCTAGGTTTCCTTGGCCTATGGGTGAGTAAGGGTATCCACGTCATCAATCTTGAATCCGACAACCTTGTAGATCAATTAACCTCAAAGAAAAAAAGTTGTTGTGGTTAGCAAATCTCTTGCTAATCCATACATATGCATTGGGAAAGTGTTAAGTGGATACTTAAATACAGGGAATGTTGGCCTAAGTTTTGGAAAGTCAAAGGAGGCGGTGTTCTCCTTGTTTATAATGATGCAAACTTTGCTAAAGACTAGGAGATAAGAGGGTCTATAGCAGGGTATACATTTAAGGTTCTTGGTACTGTTGTAGGAGGGAAATCCACTTTGATATTAATCCTAGATTCATGAAAACAACACAAATGACAGCATGACGTCGGGAACAAGTTTTCCAACTTTAGAAAATGGTTAAAATTGTTGATTTAGTTAACGGGTCAAAATAGCCATTTTGGCAAATGGGCCAAAATTCCCAGTTGAGCTCAAGCCGAGCCAAACCTTTGGTTTGTTTAAGCTACTACACTAACTCAAGCCAAGCTTAGGCTATTTAATGTTTTTTTTTCCTCAAAATATATAAAAATAATTACAAATGTATATAAATTAATTAGTAAATAATCAACAAGCCGAACCCGGGGCTGAAAAAAACTGAGCAGAGCTAGAGATTTAGAAAAAGAGCTCGAAACGAGCTAAGTTTGAGATCTAGCCCTCACAAGTCAAAACAAGCCGAGCTTGTGCTCGGCTCAACTCGTTTACTTAAATGTAACACATCACAAGTTGATACAATGGCTAATCACAAATTACATAAATATGGTATTCAAAATTACAAAACCATGTTAATCTTTCTGATATACCTAGTAAAAGTAAATAAATATATTTTTATTTAATAACCTATAGAGACAAAGAGAGATGAAGGTTATGTTTTGGATTACAATGTCTAACTTGATACCAGCATCAAACGAAAAAGCCTATCTTCAAAAATGCCAAATTGCCCTTGTTAAAGTCCGTAAAATTCTCTCTATACTTTCGATATGTTAATATTTGCATATTATAACAACAATACCCACGTAATCTGCTACTTCATATAATATTGACCTGTAAACAAACAGTAACTAAACTGACCCATTGGCCCGTTAGCAGGACAATTTTCCAAACTTGTGACACGGATCAGCAAACCAAACGATCCCTAAATCAATTCATTCCACGGGTTAGCTACATTCTTTTGTATAAAATTTCTCTTATATAATTTATGTTTCTTGGTTACATAATTGTGTAACATGCAATTATATGAATTTACAGTTGTGGGAGCGGCTTAATTTATAGTTTCAGGTATATTAAAGTATAAGAAAATACGTTTTTTTTCAATAATTCCCGAAATACCCCTGGTTCCCAACTCAGCAATTTTGAACATATTATAAATATCAAAGTCAAATGCACATTCTTGACTTTTAAAGTCAACCAGAAAGATTATAAATTTCAGCCATATTATTGGTAGTGTGATCAACAAAATAGAAATTCTGCAACACATGACACATTCTTGACATGTCATCAAAACGTTGGGTTAGCCTTGCAACAATTTTTTCGTGGGCGAATATGTCAAGTGGTGTATTCTACTTCATGACTTGGTACTATCTCTACAAAAACTCCATAAGGAACAACATATGTGATTTTTACAGTTCCTGATATAAACAACAGCACAAAATCCAACATGAATCAAACTTAATAAAAAAGAGCTACTTTAAATATCACCAACAACCGGAACCATGTCAAGTTGCTAATAATAGGTTTAGTTTTTTCCAAGCTTGCCATATCTTTTGATGTTATTTTAACCCGAAAAAGTCCAAGACACATGCGAGGCAACAATTACAAAAGAGCATAAAGACTTATTTTGACACAAAGACTCGGACTTAATTTCTCCCATAATCCATCCAACAATATCCCAGCTCATTGCACCAAATTTCTCCCATAATTCTTTTTAAGGTTATTTTTTTAGTTTTCAACTGCTCATCTGCTTTTATGGTCATTTTTTTTCTTGAAGCTATGGTTTTGTTCAGTTTCCTCACCCCCATATATACTATTATATTAAATAACTAGTTTTTCTAACTTTACAAATTGTGTCATTTGAGTGTCAACATTATGATTATAGCATATTAATATAGCGTTTTAAGTCATGTTGAACGAAGTTGTATTAAAATCAAATGTAACACAAATGTGTGTCAAAAAAAAATGTGTGTGAAGCAAATATGGCACACACAAAGTGACATTAAAAACTTAAATTTACATGAGACAAATTCTAAATGCCACTATAAATGTTGTCAAGGAAATATGGCATACGCAAAGTGCCATTAATGATACCTGAATTTCAACGTCACAAATATAAAAAAAATGCCACTAAAAGTGTGTGCAAGACAAATATGGCATACATAAACTGCCATTAAAAAACTTAATTTACATGAGACAAATTCTAAATGCCACTACAAATATTGTCAAGGAATATGCAAAGTGCCATTAATACCTAAATTTCAATGCCACAAATACAAAATGCCACTAAAAGTGTGTGCTAGACAAAATGGCATACATAAACTGCCATTAAAACTAAATATAGTGGCACAAATGCTAAGTGCCACTAAAATTGTGTGTCAAGAAAATGTGGCATACGCAAAGTGCCATTAAAACATAAAATAGTGACACATAAGCTAAATGTTATTAAAAACGTGTGCCACTAAATGACATTTTATTTGTAGTGTACCTACTACATATATAGGCTCAATATATAGATCTCACACTGGCAATTAAGAAAGCTATATGGTTAAAAGGGTTTGTGATTGAGCTTGGAATCAAAGAGGCTGAAGCCGTTGCTTTGTGTGACAATCAAGGTGCAATTATGTTGTCTAAGAACCAAGTATATATTACATAAGGAACACACAGCACATTAACGTCAAATTTCGTTTTATTAAAGAGTTAATTCAATAAAAGCCTGATAGAGTGGAAGATGTAAATACTCTTGACAATGTTGCTGACATGTTAACAAAGGCAGCTGTACAATGTACACAATTTTTGATGTGTTTGGATTTGCTAAATATTGGTTGATTTCGATTAAGGTGGAAATTGTTATGTAACTAAGATCAAAAGGGGTCAACAGGAGAGCAAAATCGAAGTATAAACTTCAAAATTGAGTTTAAGAGTGTCAAGATAACCGACTAACACAATTATATTTTACGCAAAAACCCTTTCACAGCAAACAAATACATAAATGACTCTAAACTAGACTCTATAACGAATCAAAATTCCGTAACGAACTTGAGCATACAACTAATGCCAACAATTGGTATTCTTCGTGTGTGTTTTACCAAGTATAAAAGAAATATCTCATACGCCAAGTTTAACGCATATAGAGATATTTTAAACCTATATGCAAATAAGAACGAATTTGGATGAAAGTTACAAATCTGGACAACCATATTCCAGCTAGCGTTTTGATACGTCAGTGTCACATAGCTAAAAATGTTGTTAACAAAATACATATAATGGCTTCAACCATCCAATATAATTATAAATAAATTATTTATGCATTATTAATTATTTAATGAATTTAAGAAATTAATTCAAGAAATTGGATAATAGTAACATATGATTGGCTCTCAAAAGAAAACAAGATGGAGAGCGATCCTATCATGGAGAAAGCGCTGGCGGAAAAAAACAAAGGTTATGCTAGGGACACTGATGCAACGGTATAAACAAAATGAAGATCGAAACACGTTGATTCGGTGAATACCCGTGACGAACTTCGAAACTCCCAAATCCCACCCAAAGGTTCTAGGAAAATGAAGAGAAAATTGATAATTATTATAATTCAAGTCTAATCTTTCATCTTACATCAACATAATATAAATAGAGTCTCAAATACGAAATGGGCCTAAAACGGGCCAAGGGCCAAACACAAACCCAAAAATGAAAACATAAAAAGTGCTGAAAAAACAATAAAATGCCCATAACTTTATTTAGAAGGGCCAAACCGCCGTAGGCTGAAACGAAGCTTCGTGGGCCAAGTTATGCCCGTTTTCGTGGTCCACCTTTGGAGACACGATCATGGGCCTCCAAATATAACATGGCTTGTTCGTCAATACTTGGGCCTTCATCAGACACCCCCGGCCTATACGCTCTGTATAGGGCTATACAAGGGACTGTGTGCCCTGTATAGGGCTATACGGGGCATATATGGGGTCATATACGCCCTATGGGTTTTTTTAGCGAAAAGGGGCGATGTCCCTAGAAAATCCCAAAAACAAAGGATGTTTAAATGGCCCAACGAACTAACGACTAAAAGTAATTGAGTTGGATGACCCATGAGCATTACAAGGCATTTTAACTATACCAAATAATTAACGAATTATCAATGCAAGAGAGTTAGACGGCCCATAAGCATTACATGATATTTTAACTGTCCCAAGTAAATAACGAATCAACGAGACAAAAAAATGAGTAGTTGGAGTATCCCGTGAATCACCACGTATGATTAACTCCAACGGAAACATAATGTTTAAAATAAGTTGAGAAATGGATAGTAGGGTGCCCATAAGTTCCATGGATTTTTCACCCGACTACCATTTAAATAACATAACACAATAATCGAAAATTACCGAATTTAGCCACGAACCACCGTGAATTCGATTTAAAAAAATTTGCAACCGCTAATGCGGCTACGTTTGACAGCCTAGAGTGTCGGTCGTATGATAGTTGTGTCCCGCTTTGGCCTATAAGATCGAGTACTGTGTCCAGGTTATCCTCAGGTAAGAAATAACATCTACCTTGGGTTCTCAGAACCGGTTTGCCAAGGACCGACTCACAGTTCTCTCCCCCGTACAGTTACTAAATGACTTGTCACACAACCTAGCCCTAAGGTGAGAGAGTAAAAACAACACTAGGGAATTTTTAAGGAATTTTTCAAAAATAAAGGCCAATCTACTTGATTTATATTAATTAAGAAAAAATATTTTGAGGTTGTAACGTCCTACTTTTGATAATAATAAATAAAAGAATTTCGTTTATTTAATAGTGTGTTATCCTATAGTTATGATAGATAAAAATAACAAAGTATGGGCTTGAACAATAAAAGATGGGATAAGGGATGGTATTATGTCCATAGGCTTAAGGGTATATAAACTCCCTTAAACCTCCCTAAAACCCTAAAACCCTCATTTCCATCTTCTAGTCTCCATACACACTCCAAAACACACACAAACACTCTCATCATTTCGGACCTAGATCCGAGTTGAAGAAAGGTTGAGATTCTGTTCAACATCATTAAACAAGATAAAACGTCCAGATTCACGTGTTAATCTAAGCCGAAGCAAAACCCAACCAAAAAGGTACGATTTAGATCAAAAGTTACATTTTTAAGGTTGGTTTGCCCCAAGATTTAATACTAAGGCAAATCGGGCATTTTTATACAAGAAAAAACTTGAACGTAAATGAGATGTTGGAATGAAACGGGTGATACGAATGACGTTTGGGCCAAGTTAAAGGACGAAAAGGAACCCGTTATAGCTCATAACCCATTTTATCGTTTAAACGGGCAAAATGAGTCTAAGGGAAGGTCGGAAGTGATAAGAATGGAAACCATATATGAATCGGGTCCTTAAAGAAATCCGATTCAATGGAATCTGATCGAATCGAATGGGCAATAAAAGTAATTGAATCGAATGGGCCATAAAAGTAATCGAATTGAATAGAAAGTAATCGAATCAAAGGGCAAAAAAATAATCGAATTTCATGGGAAAAGTAATCGAATCGAATGGGTAATACGATTCAATTAGAATTTCCATTTGATTAGAATTTCCTTTTGATTAGAATTTCCATTCGATTAGAACTTCCATTCGATTAGAAATTGTCATTCGATTAGAATCATGAATCGATTAGATTGGTTCAAACTTCAATTTTTCTGAAGAACTTTTTAGTAAAGAACAGTTAATAAAAATAAATTTTTTTCAAGATGACCTAGCAGCTCGACCCAGCCATGGGCTCTGCCCCTTGGACCCTGCTAGGGGCTGCTGTCCCTAGACCCCGCTGCCAGGGGCGCTACCCCGGACCCCGTAGCTAGGGGTTACAATAACATAGAAATATGATTTGGATAGGGCTAGTTAATTGATACTTGTAGTTGTTATACAGTTAACAACGCCCAGTTAAGGAAATAAGTTACCATTAACTCTGAAGGGAATCGGACCCTGGTGAGTTTCTAGCCCATTTCCTTGTTATGTTTTCGGGGCTATGTGCATACTCTATGTGATAGTTAATACACTTACCTTGAGTGGTAAGTGTATGCCTTATGAATGTTATGTGTATGTGTAAGGACAAGTGTAAGGATGAATTTATATAATTGTATGAACGTATGGTTGTAAGAGTAAGAAGGGAACAGACCCTAATAATATCTGCGAATGTAAGGAACACACCCTAATAATATATGCGAATGTAGGGAATAGACCCTAATATTATATGTGAAGGTTATGGGACGAAATGCTCTTTAAAACATATAAATAATTATGTAAGAATGAAAGTATGAAAGTATGACATATGTATCTTCGGATATATATATATATGTGTGTGTGTGTGTGTGTGTAAGTATGTTATCATATTGTATATTGCATGATTAACTAGAACTCACTCATCGTAGCTGGTTTTTAGTATGCACGCAGGTGAATAGGCTAAGGCAATTCGCTTGAATGAAGACACATGGCATTGGACTGAAGAGTCTGCCATATTGAGAAGAATGTTATGTTGTTATATTTAATTATGTTTCTATTTTGAAAGACAAATTTGAGTGATGTTAAGACAATATTTGAAAGGTTATGTAATATATGGTTGACTTATTATATTCCACGAAAGTATTTATTAACTCTGATATTTAGAACTGTGCTTATGAGTAAATCCAACATCAAAGTAGGGCACCGGGACCGGAGCCTCACAAAGGTTGAGACATAGCCTCGGAGTTGTGTGTGTGTGCATGATAATAATAAACAACAATTAAATAATTAACAAGGAAAGCTGTAGACAAATAATTTGAACTCATAAGGCAATCAAATAAGCACGTATGAGGCTCCTAAGCATATTACTAAGGTTATCTTAAACCTTCGGCTTTGATACCAATCTGTCACTCCCAAACCTAAGTCCAAAATTTCGGGGCGCGAACTGATTGTTCACAGCTCTCAAAGTACTATCATGTAATATTTAAAACTGACAATATCTATTAAATCCAATTAAATAATCCAAATAATTTAAATACAAATTCTTAAAATAAAAAATAGTAAGAATACAATTTCTAAATTAAGATAAGGCTTGATTAATTCTTCTAGCATAAATCATCCCTAAGTTCTTCATCAAATATTGCAATCAATTCAGTCTGAAACCTGCATATGCGTATAAAATAGATATATTTTGTTAACCCTAGGTTGAGTGAGTAAAACACCAGTTAGTTCAGTATAATATAATATGAGAAAAATGAGCAAACTGTCCATATGAGATATACAATCAAGCCAACGAGCAAAATAGTAAGTGTTGGTAAAATCATCGCCTTGCGAAGTGGGATTTGGCTACTACGACGGTCGTATGATCATACTAATATGTGAATATGATGGACCTCTCCGAATGTGTTCAAATAAACAAGTAAAAAAACGCAATTAACTGATAGCACACAAGGTTAATAGTTGCTAATGTGAATACTAATAGTATGTAAATAATATAAATACGCATATGTCCACAAAATATTAGAAAACATGTAAAATGAGGGGGGTGATTACTCACCTTATCAAATGAGCGAAGGTATGAATGTGATAAGAAAAATAATAACTACGTGTCACGCTCGCCGAGAATTAGCAAAGACACCTCCTAATCAAGAGTAACTTAAGAATATTTTAAAGAGCCGCCAAGATTCCGAGCTTGATGATAAGTCGAGAAATTGTCATTCTTGTTAGGGCTTGGTTGGGGAAAAACGTGAATTTTAGTATTGACATGGACCAAATGGAATATTAATAGTGATTGATCATATTAGAATGAGAATTATCAACAATGTTGTGGAAACGTATTGTTGGTGTTCATCCACTAAGATCTGTGAATTACTCGTTAAGTGAGTGTGCAACATACCCTATTTTAAGCAACTCTTGAGTGGTTATTACATGAGTGATATAAAGAGTTGTGTGGGTTAATACTTGGTAATTCAAGGTTAATCCTTTACAACTCAACTAACCTTAATTGATATTTTAGGTATAATACAATGGTAATTTTTACTAAAGCATAAAGGACAATTCACTTAGTAATTTAAAGGATTGTCTCATCTTTAAAGTGAGGTAACTTATCCTTATCAAAAGCCACTTGCTTACATAAAATGGTGTTTTAGTAAAAGGGATCAAGAGTTATCTCTTTCTTTAATTACCATGGAATAACATGACTAACGATGTTTTTCTCACATTTAATCACCATAGCAAGCTCACATCACATGTTTACTAATCAGTTGTTAAACCAAGTTAAGAGGAGTTTTAACAAAGATGATACATTTTTATTTTTGATCTTCTTTATATCTACAAATATATAAAACCAAAAATATTGACTTTTAATTTACGTTTCTTTAAAACTAAAACCAAAACCAAAATGATTTTTACTTCCAATTAAATAAATATACTAATTTAGTAGTAAAATTTTATAAGTGTGTCCGTGGATCGATACTTGGTTATTACCTATACGTTACTACATATACGATAGGTACACTTGCCTATTTGTGTGTGGTTTAGTTAAGAAAATAATCATTTTTAAAATTTAAAATTCAAATTGTGTAAACAAACCTTTAAAAAATATTAACATTTTTTTCATACTACACCCACCACGCAGTAGTATATACCTCACCACTCACACCAGTGAGGTGTCCAACATAACGTCTTACATAGAAGTGGTCACGCATGTGACAGCCTTGGAAAGCGGCCCCTCCTTTTTTGTTCACGTGTGACCTAAGCCTAGTGACCACTGTCACTCTCGTCATTCTCCCTCTCATTTCCATATTGGAAATGATCATTGCCAACGGTCGGATTTTTTTATTTAAATATTATATTATAGATACATACATATAACATTTCTACCAAAACAAACCCATTTCAACTATTCTTAAACCGTTATACAATCCAGTTTCAACCAAAACAACAAAATTTCAACCGAAAATGACAAAATGAATTATTCTTCTTCGTCCACGATACAGATTTTTTTATTCTGCAATGGAGTTTACGGCCGAACACATTTTATTTGGTGATGAGCAAATATCGTCTCCACTCACAAGAAAAGCTCGGTTGAATCGAGATCGTAAAGGTGCTCACGATCTTTTGGTATGGTAGGTGACCACTTTGTCGAAAATGCAACTTTCACAAGCGAAGATTTTAGGAGGTGTTTCCGAGTGAGTGAACGATTATATTGAGTAAACGATTATATATAAGAATAGTCGACAATACAGTGAGAATGGATCCGTGCTTGAGTTACGTGCATATGCAAGCGGGAGAAGAGGTTTTACTCCTCTACAAAAGTGCACTGTAACGATCCGATATATGGCATACGGCACGGTTCATGATGCGTGAGCGATAGTGTTTGTAAGTTTACCACAAATATTATTAAGTTATATAGCAAGAAATAGTTATGTAGCCCTACTTAGAAGCAATAAAATTATATGAATTCCATGAAACAAAACATGGATTTCTCGAAATGCTTGGTAGTATTGATTGTATGCATTGGGGTAGACAAATTGCCCCCATTGCTTTGTGTTGTTAGTACATGCAAGGTGATCATGCACACCATACTATATTTTTACAAGCAGTCGCGTCACAATATTTATGGATTTGGCATGCCTTCGTTGGTGTTGCCTGTATAAATACTGATTTAACGGTCCTCCATCACTTAGGGTTTTACAATAATATCATAGAGTGTTCGATGTTGGATTCAAGACTTCAAGTTTCAGGAATCGAACACAAGCACAACTATTATCTTGGTGACATGATATATCCATCGTGGTCCATATTTCTGAAATCCTTCACGTGTCCACAAGAATGATAAACGAAAGAAATTTAATGGTCACCAAAAATAATTAGTTGGATGATGTATGCAATATGTATTTTGCATGACATGATTATTGAAACCGAGGGACGTGCGATTTGTGAATACAACAGGGATGAAGACAACGTCCAGTACAACCGGTAGACGAAACACAAAGAGAGTACAAGCGATTTGCTTTGAAAAATGAAGATATGCATGACGCGCAACGCTCGTACTTGGTTGAACGTATACAGTCTCTATCGTCTCCTTCCAACAATGAAGGCTACATTTTTTTAGTTTTAGTTTATTTCATAATTTTATTTTGAATGTTTAAGTTTTAATATAATTATTAATGTTTAAATGTTATATATATATATATATAAACAGAATCAAATACATTTTATTCTTAACATGAAAACAGTGAGAACCATTTTTTTGTTATTATTAGGTTTATTTTTATAGGTGTTTGTTGTTATTTTTTGTTCGTATTTACTAATTTTCGATTCTGAGACGTTATAAGTATTTGTTGATTTATATTTTGTTGTTACTATTAGATTTTTTATTTTGTTGTTATAAGTATTTGTTGTTATTAGTTTGTTCTTGATTTTGATTATTTTGTTATAATTTTTAGGTTTTTTCTTTGTTATTACAAATCATTGTTTATGTATATTGGTATTGTTTCTTACGTTTTCATTTTTTTATAAGTTGATATTATTTTCTACGTTCTCATGTTAAGATTAACATGTACATGAACATTCCCATATATATATATATATATATATATATTGTATTAAATAAATAAATAAATAGAAAATGAAGAATGATGGAGAGTAGAATAAGGAAATGGTGTATACCCCTAAATTGGAGTGTGATGTTAAACAATGGAAAAAACTGATATAATACAGATATGACGAATGAGGAGAATAGTGCAATCTATTTTTGAAAGGTTTTCCTCAGCCTCTATTTGAAAATGAAGTGCCAGGAGGCCCCAGGATAACCCACCTCCCACGTACCTTTGCTTATTTGAAATGAAGTGCGAGGAGGGCCCGGGACTAGAGGTGGTCAAAAAAACCGGTCCGGGAACCGGTTTGCCGGTTTAAACCGGAAACCGGTTTTTAAGAAAACCGGTTTTTTAAAAACCGGTTTGACCGGTTTACAAACCGCCGGTGCGTATTTCGGTTACACTTTTTAGAGCCAAAACCGGTTAATGAACCGGTTATAAAAAAAACCGGTTTTTTTTAATAACCGGTTATAAAAAAACCAGTTAACCGGTTTTTTTTTAAACCGGTTTTTGACCGTTGTGGAAAAACCGGTTAACCGGTTTTTCCATAACCGGTTAACCGGTTAAAAACCGGTTTTTTTCCGTTGTATAACGGCTATATAGCCGTTTTTTTGACCGTTTTTTTTTTTACCATTTTACCCCCACAAACATCTATATATAGTTTAGGTTGGGTATTGGTTAGATCACACTCGATTATACAACTCCAAACGCTCTAAACGTTTATTTCATACGCGATTATTTTGTTATCTCACGCTCAATTATACCACATTACCACTCCATACGCTCTTATTTCGTAGTCGATTATCATGGCCTCCCAAAGTGCTGCTTCATCCGTCAACATGGGTGCCTCGAACACGGGAGAAATGGTCGTTCGGGTCATCCCCACGAAACGAAACCAAGATGTTTGGCAACATTTCGACCTATGCGAAATGTCTAACGGTAGCCAAAAAGCTCGATTCAAACATTGTTTGAAGTTTTATGGCAAAGATGCAAACTCCACTTTAAAAGCGCATGTACAAAGGCCCTTTTGCAAGGCCTTGAAGGACGAATCGGGAAGTAGTTCGCAGCCGGAGATGACGAATCAAGGAACGGTGTTTACGTACGACCTTGAAGCGGTACGTCAACAGTTTTCAAACTTTGTGATTCAACAAACACTTCCTTTCAACCACTTCGACAACCCTCAATTCACGGAGATGATGCAAAAGTATGTTCAACCACGCTACCAACACGTAAGTCGTTCGACCCTTAGAAGAGATTGTCTTAAAGCATGGAAAAACGCTAAATCCGAACTAATTTCATACTTTTCAAACTTACAAACTGGTGTAAACTTAACAACGGATGTGTGGTCGGTACCTAATGGTTCGCCCGACTCATACATTTGTGTGACGGCTCATTGGGTTGACCCCGAGTCGTGGCAAATGATGAAACGAACCGTTGCGTTTCAATTGTTTGATTACCCGCACACGGGTAGAAATATTTTTAAACTCTTGGATAAAGTCATTCGACAATACAAGATTGAAAATAAAATCTTTTCAATTTCGTTTGATAACGCGTCCAACAATACGGCCGCGGTTGGCCATTTAAAATTAAAGTATAAACCTATTTGTGATGGAGCGTTTTTTCATAGCCGATGCATTGCACATATTATCAACTTGGCCGTGCAAGATGGGTTAAACGTGATCGAAACGCAAACAAACAATTTTAAAAGAATGTTACGAGATGTTTTTAGCAACAATAAAACATTTTCAAGATACAAAAAATTTTGTGTAGAAGCTAATTGTCAGTGGTTGGGGCCAAATTGGGATTGTCCAACAAGATGGAACTCGACTTGTGATATGTTTGAGAAAGCCATCCAACAAAAAGAATCATTAATTGCGTTTCATCAAATTTTGTCAAGTAGGGGTAAATGTGCACCGTACGATCCTAGAAACTGGTTATTGATTGAGATCGTTACGGAGGTCCTTCAAATTTTTAAATCTTGCACAACTAGTTTATCCGGGGTTTACTATCCAACAAGCCCCATTGCTTTACCAAAAATTGTTGTCATGTGCACAAAGTTGAGTGAACTTCATTGTAGGGGTGCACCTTATTTTGATATGGGTGTAAAAATGAAAGAAAAATTTAGAAAATATTTTCAAGAACTACCCGCTGTTTTGACATGTGCTGTTGCGTTAAACCCTTGCATCAATGTTGGTGGTGTTGAAGCTTTAATAGAAAAAATTTGTGATGAGCTAGAGTTAAACGACGATCAAAACCCCTATTATAACCAAACTTTAAAGAATGCTTTCAACACCACCTTGTCAAACATGTATGATGTTTACCTTACAAAATACGGGTCGTCTTCCCAAATTCATGACTCGTTAAGAGCTGTTGCCCAATCCCAATCCCAAACCGACCTTGAAATGGGGATGTACTACATGATTTGGGAAGACGCCGGTAAACGTCAAAAGGT
Source organism: Bidens hawaiensis (assembly GCF_021521415.1). Classification (NCBI taxonomy): domain Eukaryota; kingdom Viridiplantae; phylum Streptophyta; class Magnoliopsida; order Asterales; family Asteraceae; genus Bidens; species Bidens hawaiensis. The sequence continues at coordinate 107,471 of NW_027493496.1, read as the reverse complement.
AAACACCCCAAGCAGTGAACTTGGAAGGTATGGTGGTACCAACTTTGTGAAACACATGACTCCGGATGAATTTAGAAGTCTTGATTTGCTGGCTTGGTGGAGAGGTAAGGAGGATGAGTTTCCGATCCTCGCCGCCATGGCCAAAGATTTACTAACGGTTCAATCTTCCACGGTAGCTTCGGAGTCTGCTTTTTCTGTTTCTGGCAGGGTTATATCGATTAGGAGGACTCGACTCACTCCACCAGCTGTAGAGATGTCGATTTGCTACAAGGATTACTTGGACTCTTTAGATAGGGCACAACATCAACGCTCACTCGAGGGGGAAATGGACTATGAGGCGGGCTTGTATGAAGATGAGGTCAATCAAGGACACACTCAACCAATGACCGATGAAGAAGCCGCGTACGACGATTACCTAAGGAATAGCTCAGGATCGGGTAGCGAAGAAAATTAGTTAAAGAAACAGCAAACATGGAGGCAAATAATGAGTAAGAAACAGCAAGTTGTTAATGTAATCGTGTCTAAGCATTCTTTAATGTTTGTATTTTTGAGTTACGAATATGCGATAACGATTTAATGTTTGTATTTTTAATGTAAAAGCTATAAATGAAAGTTATGTGTTTTTAATCTTCCAAGCAAAGAACCCTAACAACGAAAGCAAAGAATGGAGTCAGTCCGTTTTGCCTTGTAGTTACCGGTTTGCCTTGTAGTTACCGGTTTGTTTATACTGTGAAAAAATAATGGTTATTTAAAAAAAAAAAAAAAAAAAACCGGTTATTAAAAAACCGGTTAATAAAAAAACCGGTTTATTAACCGGTTCTAACCGGTTTCAGATACAAAAACCGGTTATTAACCGGTCCGGTTATTAACCGAACCGGTTTTTTTCCGGCAAAAAAAAACCGGTCCGGTTAATAACCGAACCGGTTTTTTTAAAAAAACCGATTTGTGCACCTCTACCCGGAACAATCCACCTCCCGCGTACCTTGACTTAACCATTATTATTGAACCAAAAAAATATAGTAGTAGTATATTTTTGTCAGTCTTCTCACATGTGACAAGATATCATTTATAGAAGCAACTTTTTCTTTTTACCGTTTGACGACAAATTAACTCTACTCCCTAATTTTAAATCTGAAATCTCACCGATATCAAACCTATAAATAGAGTGTGGGGATGGTGGAATGTAGTCACATCGTACCTCTATTCAATGAAATAGAAAGATGGTTTACAGAGAGGCCCTCAGCTTTAAAATCATATGTATAAGGGAATATAAGATCGAGGAAATCAAAGTTCAAATATAATTAATAATAGCACTAATAATAATAATACATAAATAAATAGAAAAAATAAGAGTAAAATACAAAAAAAAAACTAAAATACATAATATATGAAAAGAAAATAAGGATAATGACGTGTGACCAAAAATAAGGTAAAAATAAGCTCCTAAGATATTACTTTCTCCCTAAAAGTTCTTAATCTTAATTCAACGTCTCCAAGAATTCATATCCTCAATGATGTCCTCAAAAAAGTTTAGGTATAGCAAATCATACGAAATCCTCTCATCCCAAGTCAATTTATACCAAATTTATATTACTCCTTGCTTGAGATTAAACTAAAGAATGACATCCTGTCTAAAAGGTTTGCACTTCTACAATGTAAGCCACTATGACAATGACATTAATGCAACTTTTTTTTAACGACCAATAAAGAAAGTATATTAACGACTAGCAAGGAGCTAGAAAAGATACAAGCACCAAACAACAAGAGAGTCAACCACTAACACGAATACCCAAATACAAAAATTACACTTTAAAACGATACCAATCCTTCAAAGTTATACTCCTTATTTTTCCTCTATTTTTAACCTAAAAAAAACCCATGAATTTTATTAATGCAACTTATATGTTGGTAGGGTCCCAAGTCACGTTCAAATTAGTCAGGTGTTGCAACTCTGGTTCTAAACCAGAAATAGTTGGAGCTAGTCCACTTGATTACTTTGTAACAATATTGACCTGACCCGTGAGACCATATTACCCTCAGTAATCTATATTCATGAGTGATTCACTGATTGGAAAATAAAAGGTAACAATGAGATATCAATTTATGTACAAGTCGTTAAAGGATAAACATGCTAATTATTAAAGCTGCTCACAGTTCAACACCGTACTTATTTTTATCCGGACCGGACGGGGTCTATTCATGTCCGTCCGTTAAGCTTTTGACGGATAAACGAACAATTTACAAACATTCTACCGAACGAATATTCATGTCTGTGTCCATTCATTAAGAAATTGAGTTTGCCTGTGTCCGTCCATGAATATTGTAAACGGACAATAATTGACAACAAACACTAATGGACATTTATGGGCAAACAAATATGTGAACATTAATGGACAGCGGACACTAATGGACAAACATAGACGGTTATAAATTAATTCCAAACATAAATCCAAACAACTTCAATTACAAATTTGAATCATTACCATTCCATTATCTTATTTGGTTACCATGTAATCATGCAGAAATGAAATTAATCATCACTTTATTTATTTTATTTAAATAGTAAACTACACACATATATGCTATTTCATCAACTAATAAATGAAATAACATAACAATAATATTATAATATAAATAAAATTATAATTATAATTATAATATAATAATAACAGTTATATTATAATAGAAAAGTAATATCGATTACAAAATAATAATTATAATAATGATAATAATTATATTGTAATTAGGGCTGACAATTTATACACGAGACACGAATACACGACACATACCTACACGACTTTAACAGGTAAGGTCTTAACATGTTTCGTGTGCTAAACACGTAGACACGAAATTACCTATTAATCTTTGTGTCTAAACATGTATAATACATGTTTACCTGTTAGGTACATGTTAATACCCGGTTATTTTTAAAATTATATATATATATATATATACACACACACACACAAATAAAATATATAGTTATATTATATCCCATTATCCCTAACCCTAAATTCATTCTTACAACCATCCATGCCCAGCCGTCGCCTCTCATCATTCATCCCACCCAACACCCGTCGCCGACCATCCCACCTGTCGCCGACCTTCCTCCAGTCGCCGGACATCTCCTGTCGTCGGCCTTCTTCCAGTAGCCGGCCATCACCCGTCTCCGCCGTTAGTTCCGTCCATCATTCCATCTTCAGCCGACCATAAATACTAAATTCATCTTCAGCCATCATTCCATATTCAACTCACATTATCGTGTATTATCGTGTATACCAGGTAGTGATAGGTTCGTGTTCGTGTTTGGGTTACAGATACACGATAAGTTTTCATGTCTTGTACATGTATACACATTTCGTGTTCGTGTCTTATTGTGTATGTGTCTTATCGTGTACGGGTATACACGATATGCCAGCCCTAATTGTAGTAGAAAAATAATATTGATAATAAAATAATGACTATAATATTAGTTGTTATTTTTATTATTATTTTTGTTGTTGTTATAGATGACTTTTTTTTCATTCCATTCCTTGAAGTAATGAAAAACAATAATCTTCTCTTAAGGAATGAAAAAATTTATAAATTGAAGGAATTACATTTCTTTGGAATGATTCATTTCACTAACTCATGATAACCAAGCATGCTTAATTTCATTCATTTGGAATGATCCATTTCATTCCAACCTTCACTCCTTTATAACAAACACTACCTTAATATTTTAACATATAGTGGATCACTAAAAGAGACATCAAACATATGTAGTAATACAATAGTGTAATTAATAACACTAGAAATTCCATAATTAAATTAAAATACTGGATAGATCTAAACACTTACAATACCGGACGGGCATTGTCGGACGTAATCAAACGAACGTTACAGGACGTTCACGAACATTATCGAACGGACTTGTCCCTTGTTCGTGTTCGTCCGTTAAGCTTACCGAACGAAAGTCTTTTGTCCATGTCCAGTTTGTTTATAAACAGACGAACATAAACGAACTTCTTGCCGAACGGATGACCGAACGTCCGGTTCGCTTATAGTCAATGCTAATTTTTTCATGGCGCCACAACGCATTAGTCTTAGTCTTTTACTTTTATATTAAAACCGCAATGCAACGTTTGAAACTTCTAGACTTTTGCGGTTTATTACGCCGTTGTGGGATAATTATTTACTATCAAATACCAAAAAATAAGTATTTAACTATATACATTTCAACAATAATTAAGATACATACATAATAGCATAATAGCAATTGAGATAGTAGTCTATTGATAAAGACAAAGCTTTTAAATACGTGATGGGAAATCTAGCATTCAAGTTCCATAAACTAAAACGATTGTAAAGAAATTTACCGTTATATAAAAAAGAATAACATCCATCGCAACAAACTAATCCACTAAATAGAACCGAGTCAACTCAATATTTCAAAAGCACTCAATTTCTGCTTTTATACTCCACCAATGGCTTACAAATCAAAGTTTTACCACTCAGGGCATCTCTAATAGGCTGTGTTGAATATCATGTGGAGTTGGTTTAAATTTCAAACACTTAGAACCCACCATTGGAGGTGGTTGTGAGTATTGCAACGCATTGGAAATACAGAACGGTGTTTGAAGCTTTTTCACATAGGACCCAATAAATCACGTTAATAATGGAGATGGGTATCAAATTCAAATGGTTATTTTTTTAAAATAAAAGTTATTAAATTATTTAATTTTTAACCAAATCTACTTTAACAAAATTTGTATGTTTTATAATTTTCATTTTAGGTGTTTTTGCTAAAACTGTTGTATGTTTTAAAATTATTTTTAAGGCATGTATATATCTAGTAATTGTTTCTTTACTTTATCAATTTTTAGATCTTTTATTATTTAATTTATATATAGATTAGATTAAAGGAATTAGTAGATGATGAGTTGGATGGTGAGCTGACGGTTTGAAACAAGGACGGATAATGGCGATTGGAGGATAAAAAAAAGGTTTTTGGAGGTTGGTTTGAAATCTGATGTGTCATGCTGAGTTGGCAGTTTGAAACAAGAACAAGAGTTACCATTGGAGATGCTCTTATATTTGTGATATCAAACCAACGAAGATCTGGAGATTGGCGCGTGCCTTTTGGCTAGTGAGATGGATGTTTTCGTTCGTAACTTCAAATCTGGTCTCGAATCATACATCCAGTTTCATTACATTATTTATGTAACAACTCAAATTATTAGTTTACAATATATATACATACCCGACTCGTTTTCGTTTCCAGGTAATTTAATCAATAAAATAATTAAAAACTATTTATATTATATTATTTCTCTTTTTCTTTATCTATTATTACATTATTGAATGAAATACAAATTTAACCCAAAACTTAAGTTTTAACCTTTAATGTATCCACACCTATAGTTTATGGACCAATTTACAAAATATTCAAAATATTAAATTATAATCTTTAAACCAAACCCATGCCCAAACCCGTATCCATATCCTAATCGTGACCCGAATTTTTGCATGTTCCTTAATCTACGGATTTTAACCAAAATTGATTCTTGTGAATAGTTTATATGATAATAACCGTCTTAATCCCAATATAATTAGGTAATAGAATCATATACTGATTGTGTTTACGAATTTAACGAAACCTTCTATACCCGATTTGTAAATAACTATCTCGACTAAATCATAATCCAATTAAACTTGTCTGCATCGGCTCCTTAACCATGTGACGTAAACCCCTAACCTTAATTGCACTCAGGTTCGTCTTCACCTTCTGTTCAGATCCCATCGTATTGTCGTCGTTGTGTGATCGTAAACCCTAACATTAATTAAACGAACATTGAACGGATTGATCAATTGAATTTTCTAGGGTTCATATGGAATTTGGGGATAAATCAGGAACTTTTTATTATATATTTTTTTCATAAGTTTACCAACTAACACATCAGCACAGATGATCTGGGGTGTGTGTGTTCAATCCTTGTACCGGCCAGTGGCGCGGGTTCAAGCTCCTATGGACGCGGTTTTTGCTATTTTTATGTTTTTAAGGGTTTTAATAATTTAATGGTTTATATATTCATTATAATTAGTTTTAAATATAAAATAAACATTATTTTATTTAAACCAACATCATTAAGTTACGCCTCTTTTCGATCAAAATCTCGTTAAAAGCTTTCGTTTATATACATGTATGTATTATAAGTATACGTTAATTATAAACCAGTGACGGAGCCAGGAATTTTTTCCTATGGGTTCGGAATTTCCGGTGTTCAATTTTTTTCCATCGTCAAAGTTTTCAGGACCGGATAGGCCACGTCCATCATTTGGCCAAATAAATAAAATGCAATATCACAACAATAACTAAAGTACATTGTAAACATTAAATAAATACAAAGTCAAATTAAATAAAAATGTTTACATATTATAATAGTTCCACACGCGTGTTCATGTATTGAAAACAAATCATATAATCTTCAACCGCGACAATGAGAAAGAACTTATTTTAAATATAAAAATGCAAGCACTGTTCATATTAACGCTACACATACGATTAGTTAGGATAATTTTTTTAAAATGATGATGGAGGATATCAAAATTAAAGGAGTATATTCTTAAGGATAAAAATAGGGGGCGACGAGAGGAATTTGATTGGTCGAGTTTGTGTAATTGTACATTTATAAAAATTGAAGTTTGGTGTTGTACGTTCCTCCGTTTCAAGCTTCTTGTTAGGCGTTGGAGTTTTTTAAAATACTTTAGCCGTTTAAAATAATAAAAATAACTATAGATCAATGATGACGATCATTAAACAAAATACGATGCTACATATATTATTATAATTAAAACAATATTTGTCTGGAATATATTTTGTGAGCGCAAAGAAATTGACAAGACTTCTCCTCATACCATCTTCTTCTCCATGAATGCCCTAAAATTAAAGGGCATGTACTCAAAGCTTAAAAAAACGACTTCGTTGTCTCTCTCTAAAATTCAAGTTTTTGTTTTTTCACCTGCGAACGGAGAAATGTTTCCAGAGATTTCGTGACACTGGGTTCGTTGGCCGAAAAAGAATGGGTTCGTTCGTTAAATCGTGCCTATAAGTTATATATGAAACCGAAAATGGACTGGGTTCGGCCGAACCCGGTGACTTGAGTGTGGCTCCGCCACTGTTATAAACAACACTATATTATTAACTGACACTTTTAATTCATGTATTCCTTGTCGTTGACCCGTCTTTACAAACTTGTTATGTATATATGTATATATATGTAGTAATTTTTAAACGAAAATATAACAAACACTTTTAAAGCGTTAGATATATTTTATCATTAAAACTTCGTTAACGATTCAAATGCATATTTACTTAGATATTATTATTATAATTAGTCATTTAGAAACGTTTATGTTATACTCCCTCCGTCCCATTTTAAATGTCCATTTTTTCATTTTTGGATGCCCCAATTTAAATGTTATTTCTACACATATAAATTCAATTTTCCAATTGTGCCCTTACTATTACATATGCTAGATGTTTCATTTTTTGTTGTCCCAATTTAATTGACATAATAACTTAAAGGACATTATTGTCATTTTACAGCTCATAAAATAAAATGATCAAACATTTCTTAATTTGTGTGTTTTGGGTCCCATGACATTTAAAATGGGACGAAGGGAGTAATTATTTATTTAACGTATTTATATATTTATACCATATTTACTCAAATATTATATCTCTATTTGTATTTAATCCAATCATTTAATTATATTTATATATTTAATTATTTATTTAAATATTATAATTATAATTACATTTGATATTAAATTTATTTATTAAATTGTTTAATTATTTATTCTATCAAGTATAGTTGATGGTATTTTGTAATTAATAAAAGTAATCATTCCTTCAAGCAACTGATAACAATAATATTAGTTTTGCAGAATAATAACAATGAAAATCCATCGATCAATTCATAAACATTCTAATCACAAACATAACTCAAATCTTATTGAAACCCTAACTTGTTATACGTGTTATATCGTTTACAATTAATTTATATTATTATCATTATTAACTAGGGATCATTGACGGTATCTCCCAAACGGTTTTACTTTCTCACATCACTCATTGGTCTTTTGTTCATACTCTAAGGTGAGTAATCAATCCCCTATTTTACTTAATTATTTTCAATGTTTCGAGGACTTATGCGTACCAATTATCAAATTATACATTTTATATCATACTCTCAAATACAAACTGTTATATTTGTGTTGTGTATCAGTTGAATGACTACTTGCTATTTGTTATTTGTTCATGTGTTTATTTATCGCATTCGGAGAGGTCCATCATTTATCATTATTGTCACTTCATGTCGTAGTGGTCGGCGTTCGATCGCATGATAATGGTTTCACCGACAAATCAATATGGTAACAAACACCCGATTCACTTGGCAACGGTTTAACCCGCTCATCATTATTTGTTAACAATGTTACCTGCTATGGTTTGTGTATCTTCACATATAACAATTTTGCTCTTTATTAATATATTAATATATTGTATTCAAAACTGGTGATTTTATCGCTCAACCTCGTGTTGAGAAAACTATATTTTGTACGCATTTGTAAGTTATCAGGTTGGTTGTTTATCAAGATGAAGATCACTTAGAGAAGGCTTTTAGGATATAAAACTTATACAATAAAAATTAATCTTGTAATTTCTTTATACTTGATATACTCAAATGTAAATTGTTTATTTAAATAAATTAATTAGATATTGTCATGTATGAATTGTATGGTAGTACCTTGTGAGCTGTGAATAATCAATTCGCGTCCTGACATTTTCGCCTTAGGTTGGGGTGTGGCAATTTATGGTTGTTGTCTTGTTGAATATTTGGTTTACTTCCCTAAGTATAATCAGGATCTTTCTTGGTTTTCGGCTTAAGTGCTTATGTTAATGAAGATGAAGACGAGTAGTATTTATGTAATTTTTTTTATTTACTTTTAGTTTTGGTGTGGTTTATTTATTTCTTTTTTTTTGTTTAGTTTTATTAAAAAAATAATAATAATTAAGTAATGATTACATGATCACAGTTTTATCGCTACACTAATTTTACAAAACTGGAACACCACATGTCAGAATATCCCATATATGTTTAGTTACCACTATGTGTGTTCTAAGATAGAAAGAAGACATTTAAATAAAGATGACCTTAGAGGAATTAAATTTTGCAATTTAGATCAATATTTGCATGAGTTGTTAGCCAACCTTAGTTAGCGTAGCTCATTTCAATAACATGTAACGGTATAAAAATGTTAAAAAAATAAATATATATAAATATAAAAAATGTATTGATGTCAATTATTAAAGCTAACATATTTTGTAACATTTCAATAACATATACCGGTATAAACATCTTCATCAACATACTCCACCAACCTTCATCTTCATATCTGAAGTGAGGTTGAAAGGACATTCTCAACCTCCATATCTGAAGTGAAGTACCAGAACCATCCACCTCCTGTGTACCTTGACTTGGCTATTGTTGTACAAAACAAATTAATGCATTATTATCGTCTTCTCACGTCACTCATCTTTTGGGATTCAAAAAGATATTGATGTCAATTATTAAGCCATTTTCTAGAGACACTATAGGGGTTTATAGAAAACCTTCACCAATTTTATTTTATTATGTTTTTTAGTTTAATTTTTTTTATCTTTTTTCCTTTTTCTTTTTATGTTTTAATTTTGTTTTCTTTCTTTTCTTGTTTTTATATAATAATTTTGTTTAAAAAGATGTGTTTTTATAACAGAAAATTTTTCAAAACAATAAACACATATATACACAAAACCAAAACATTATTATATACAAAACATCGAGTTTGTACAAAACATATACAAACTATAAAAACGGCGGGTCGTTGATGTCGGGGTCGTAAACGTCGCATCGTGAACATCAACGTGGTCGTCGGTCCTGCGTCTGACGTCCGATCCCTTATCGTTGTTGTCCACGTCGTCGCCCCGTCTACGTCTAATGCCCGACGTTCTCGCCTCGTGGTTAAAAGTAGGTGGCGGTGGTACCTCGTACCTATCACCACGTTGAGCGATGCCGAGGTAAATGACGACCCAACTAATCTGACGCTGCACCTGTAGCATCGATCGCTGCATCTCCAACCCCTATAATAATAATAAAATTATAATAATAAAAACAGTAATACTAATAAAAATATAAATTAAATAATAATAACAATAATAGATATTATATATTATAAATAATAATAATAATAATAATATAGCCACTTCTAACAAAAAGGAGGGTTAAAGGGACCCTATAGGACGCTTTAACCCTCATTTTTGTTAGAAGGGGCCCTATGATATTAATATTATTATAATTTCTAATATCTATTATTATTATTATTATTTTTATTATTACTATTATTATTTAATATAATTATTATTATTATACAAACAAACATCCACTCGTTTTACAACTTTTTATAAAATATGTCAATCTATATACAGAAATATGTACTATTGTATTACAATTTTCTATACAGTACTATGTCAATCTATATACAATTGTGCAGCGGGTCTGTGCCAAGTTTGCCTTATGTTTGAATACCTGTTTAGGTGGTCTTCGAAAACATTTTCCCATTCTAGTGCATATGGTTATACGTATCTTGTCCAGTTACTTACTGGCCACAACATTGGCAAATCTCCTTCCAATTTTACATGGATCTAAGGATTACCTCCAAACTTGATAATGGCTATAACCGGAATGGTCGGTAATGACCTGAAGCTGTAAATGTTGGTACCCAACTAGTATATCGTCACCCTCTATCGACCTTGACACCTACCACTGCTCATGCTCAATCTCCACCTCATCCTCCATCTTTAATAATTAAATAATAATAATAATAATAATTAAATTATAGTAATAATCTTAACAATAATACTAATGACAATAATTAAACAATAATAATTATAGATATTATAAATAATAATATCCAACCCCTTCTAACAAAAAGGAGGGTTAAAAGGGACCCTATAGGCTGCATATAAAAAGAAGGGTTAAAAGGGACCCTATAGGCTGCATACCCTATAGGCTGCATATTATGCAGCCTATAGGGTCCCTTTTAACCCTCCTTTTTGTTAGAATGGGCCCTATAGGGCTGGATATTAATATTATTACCATTATTTATAATATCTATTATTATTATTATTATTATTATTATTATTATTATTATTTAATAGGCGCGGGCTATGGGGTACGATATGACAACCTAGGACTGTCAAAATCAGTCATAGGTTGTCAGTCGTACCCAATAAGCCGTGTATAACACTATACGCGGCCTATCAGGTACACCATATAAAACAAACGCCCCTTAATATGTGGCGTATAGTGTTATACGTCCCATATTAAGTGGTGTATCCATTATTAAAGGGATGTGATCATCATACACTACCCTCACATGTCTATACGGCTCGTATAGGCCTATACGGTCCGTATAGGATACAAATGACACACATTGGACAAAAAAGTAGCTTTTTGCAGTCTATACGACCGTATAGACCTATACGAGCCGTATAGGCATTAAATGGATTGCTCCCTGAAATACCATAAAACATATACGGTCGTATAGGGCTATATGACCGTATATAATACATTTGCAGAAAAATTCAGACCGCCTTTTGACCACTGTTAATCGCTGCTGGAAAATGACTATACGAGCCGTATATTGTTATACGACCCGTATAGACTATTGTGTATGGACTATTATAAAGTGTAACATAATATAATCTTAAACAAATGTTCTTAGGGTAAAATTACGAATTAGTTAGCCAAATGTGTAATGTAAATATTAATAGATAATTCATTTTATTCTAAAATATCATATCATTCAACTTTTCAATATAAAACATAATTCTATATGAGTGAAACAACACATAAAAGGGTCAAAAAAGAGAGCGACTAAAATTGATAAAAAAAATATGATGCAAGTCAGATAATATATCTGGATGACGGCTACGTATGATGTTAAAGTCATAAATCACATATATTAAATATAAAGTCATTAAAAAAATTTCAAAAAAAATTCCGTATAGGGCTATACGAGGCACTATAAAGATTACCGACAATATCAGACACAAATTAACACGATTCAGGTGCTATACGACGATCTATACGAGGCGTATATGAAAAAGAATGATGTGTGAGGATTTCAAGTGGTGTCGGAGGATCTTAAACCTTACTAAAACTAACATTTTTTTTCCGTAAACGTCGGAACTCTACTCCTGCTTACTTCTAAACAACACCATATTTGTATTACTATTTACACCCAAGACATCTCATCTAAAAGGCTTGCACCCAAATCACGTTCAAACAGGTTAGGTGTTGCAACTCAAGTTCTAACACAAAAATAGCTGGATAATTTTATAATAATATTAACCTCACACGTGAGCCCATAATACTCAATAATCCTTTTTTTTTTTTGAGTGATTGACTTATTCTTTAAGTAAAAATAAATAAATACGATATATATCAACGAAATGTACAGATAAAAGAAACATAATCATACAAATCATCAAAGCTGTTTCATGATTACGACTTTTTAATGTTTGTTTATCTCTTACAACTTTTAGAATATGTAAATAAAATCCAGAATTGTCGTAGCGACAAGCTTATATTTACCCACGTTAGGATGTAAATTGTTTTAACGGTTTTTTTTATTTTACCACTGCGGCGTGCTTATTTGTATTGATGTGAATGTCTTTAATTTTTTGCTGCTTATTTGTATTTTTAGTTGATTATTTTATCAGTATTTTGACGCTAACTTTTTTCATGGTTCAACGGTACGTCACAACACATTGGTATGTCTCAAACTGTTTTTTAAAACTGCAACGCAAAGGTTGAAATATCTCTAGACTTTCCCGTTTTATTGCGCCCCAGCGGGATAGTTATTTACCTTCAAACACCAAAAAAAAAAATTAATTATGTATATCAAACACACAAACACCAAAAAAAAAAAAATATATTTAATTATGTGTCAACAATAATTAAGATCAGTAAATAGTAACAGAATTGCAACTATCACTACAAACCAATCCACTAAATAGAACCAAGTCAGTGTTGAGCAAGTACCATTATTCATTCCTGCCTCTTATTCTACGCCTATATTATAGCCTACAAATCACATTCAGTCATTCACTACTTATTTTTGTTTTGGGATATTAAACTATCGAAAAGATATGAATGGTATGCATTCCCTTCCTACCTTGACAGTTCTTGAACAGTCCCATGTATCCCCACCACCCGCCACCGTAAGCCGCCAGTCGTTGCCGCTAACATTCTTCAACATAATATGGTTAATCATGGCTGATCCCGCACACACACTCTTCTTTTATGACCTCCCAATCACTAAAACTCAGTTCACTGAAACTATTGTTCCCAATCTTAAACAATCATTATCCGTCACCCTACAACATTTTTTCCCATTTGTTGGAAAACTCATCATATTCCCTAGTGGTAATAAAAAACCTGAAATTCGTTACGTTGAAGGTGATTCTGTCACGGTTACATTTGCAGAATCTAACCTTGACTTTAATGATCTAGTGGGAAATCATCCACGTGAATGTGACAAGTTTATCATCTTATACCGATACTGGGACGCACTGCTAAAGTGTCTGATTACATTACAATCCCAGTTTTCACAGTTCAGGTGACGTTGTTTCCAAACCGTGGGATTTCTATAGGCATGACAAATCATCACAGTCTTGCTGACGCTAGCACCCGGTTTTGTTTTTTAAAGGCATGGACGTCAATTGCTCGATCCGGGGGTTCAGATGAGACGTTTTTGGCTAATGGAACTTTGCCAGTTTATGATAGATTGGTGAAATACCCGGAACTAGATGAAAGTTATTTAAAGAAAGTGAAGCTTGAAAATTTTAATGAGAAGTATGAACTTCCAAGACTTTCTGGACCAAGTGATAAGGTTCGAGCCACGTTTGTTCTGGCTCGAACCATTATCAATGGGTTGAAAAACTGGTTTCAACCCAGCTTCCAATGTTAGCACATGTATCGTCATTTACACTTGCATGTGCTTACGTTTGGAACTGTGTGGCAAAATTACACAATGATGAGCTAGCACTATTTACTTTCGCGGTTGATTGTCGGTCACGAATGAATCCACCGATCCCAGCCGCTTACTTTGGCAACTGCCTCATGCCGTGTATGACTTTTGCAAGGACCACAATATTAAAGGAGAAGGAAGGATTCTTGACGGCTGCTAAATTGATGGGAGAGAATCTACATAAGATGTTGACCGATAAAGAAGGACTCGTGAAAGATTTAGGGGCAGCCGGGAATGTGTTCAGCGACGGTGAGCCAATAAAGATGATGGGGGTCGCTGGAACACCAAAACTGAAGTTTTATGACTTATATTTCGGATTTGGAAAGCCCGTAAAGCATGAAACCATTTCAATAATGGATCGATATCTGTTAGTGCATGCAGAGAATCCAGTGAAGATCTGGAGATTGGTGTGTGCCTTTCGGCTAGTGAGATGGATGTTTTCGTTCGTAACTTCAATTCTGGTCTCGAATCGTACATCTAGATTCTGTTATCTTGTTGAATGCTAGGTTTACTTCCCTAAGAATAATTGGGATCTTTCTTGGTTCTCGTCTTAAGTGCTTATGTTAATTAAGTGTGTACGGTGTGACCTTACGATATTTGATATTATTTCATACATCTACTCTATGCTTATGTATCATCACAAATTCATACATATATATTTATATCATGCATGGTTACTTTATGGAACAAGTCTGAACGCCACCCACACTTAGTGTGAACCATATAGAAAAAACTCGGGATTTTTACATATGTCCCCTCCTTATGTGATCCTTCAAACGGCTATATTTTCAATTATGGAATTAACGTTTCATTCAGTTGAAAATTTCAATCTTTTCCTCTTTTGTCATTCTGGCCCTCGGCTTCAAATGCAAGCCTCGTTTAAGGTTTGGCGACACAGCAAAACAATATCTTTCTCATCCACTCCTATTTCAAAGCATTCGACTCTAGTCGTGTTTGGTTCCACAATTTCATCAAGGCCGCTACAGACTGTAACACCTCTTTTGGAGTGTAATCAGTTAAAACCTTTGTAAGGTTGTATTTGGTGCTGTCATTTAAAGGATTGTTTTACCCTTTATTGTAATCAGATTAAGTGTTCAATCCATAAAATTTTCTAGTATCGTTTTATATTAAACTTATGTATTTTAGTATAGGATTAGATAATTATGCCGGGTAACACAAAATGCTTAAAAGATCGCAATTAAAGTTCTTACCGTTGATACCGGTTGTTAAACAGCGCCAAACTAACCGTCACAAAGGTTCAAAGAAGTAGTAACTACCCTATATACATTATTATCTTGTACGGGTTAATCACCAAGTTTTAATCAATCTACGAGATTAATCCGCTTATGATGTTTCTTGTTTTCTTATACTAGAAATCGTTAATGGTTGTCTTTTCATATGCATCTTCTTCGATATCATGTATGCCAATAATCTCGTATCAGAGCGAGGTTACATACAATCACATTATTCAAAGATGGATACATGCATGAAGAACAATAGACTTGCATACAAGTTATGATTCTCATTTATGCTACTATTGCCCTGAACCATGACATTTGATAAAGAATTGCTTGCTAAAGAAATTAAATCACCGTTAAAAAACAAGTCATTTTCACACAAAAATTTCCTACAAATTTCCTACGTAAAGTAGTTCCAACATATTT
Source organism: Bidens hawaiensis (assembly GCF_021521415.1). Classification (NCBI taxonomy): domain Eukaryota; kingdom Viridiplantae; phylum Streptophyta; class Magnoliopsida; order Asterales; family Asteraceae; genus Bidens; species Bidens hawaiensis. The sequence goes on along the minus strand of NW_027493496.1, from coordinate 91,692 downwards.
CCAACAAAAATAATAAGCTTCAACTTTGCTACAATAAACATTATGTTAAGTCAAAATAGTTTTTGTAGGAAAGTTGTAGGAAGTTTACAACCACATGTTTTTGTAGCAATTCTGTAAGAAAAGTTGTTGGAAAACGGTTGAAAACGATTTTCAAGCATGTGTTTTTCCAACGTAACTTTTTGTTGGAAAACTGTTAGAAACTGGATTTTCCAACAAATTTCCTACGAATTCAGATGTAGAAAAACATATCTTTTTCTAGTAGTGAATGAAACCGCACTACTCATTCGACATGCAATCGAAATGGGATTCAATAATCATGATGATATAGACAATTACGCTCATGAGTATATTGTGTGTGGAACAGAATTTAGGCTATGATCGGATATATGATCAACATATTTCTGACATTCTTAATCAATTCGATAAGATAAAGAAAACCATTGGAATAGAGATGTGAACAAAGGACTCAAATTTGTTTTTCATACGGTTATAAGTCAAGTTAAAATGAAATTACGGGAGAATATTTTGGAAATAAAAAGTGTGTTTTACTCTCCTAATTTAAACAAGAATGTGTTGAGCCTCCAACAATTGAGCTTTTAAGGATATGTTGTTAAAACAAATGGGGATAAAAATGTTCGATCGAACCTATGTTCTTGAAAATTGTTGAAACCGATGAACCAACAACAAAAAGGGAACGTTTGTCACACTATCTTGGAGATTCACTAATGCGTGATGAATATGACAAGATCATCTTGATGCTTTTTGCTACCTTGATGATCAGTCAAGATCATAACAAGTTTCACAAAATTAACGCAATGAAAAACGATCTTGAATTGAATTCATATTGTGTAAAATTACTAGATATTGTTGATGCAACGAGTGAAATAAGGGCTCATCATGATAATTTTAGGAACAAATTCCTTCAAATGTTGGGATAGTCAAACCCGCTATAAAATCATTACTAAGGTGTGCAAGAAATTGAAAAAACTGATCCGAAACCGAAAAAGCCAAATAATCCATACCGAAAAAACCACGAAATAAAAAACGACAATTTGGTTTTATGTTTTTGTAAAAACCGAACTTACGGTTTGATTTTGTATTTGAATGAAATAAAAACCGAACCAAACCGGATTTCTAAATTTTTATATTTTTATTTTAAATAAATAACAAGAATTTAATAAATATGTAACTAGAATATTTTTACCAAATGTATTACGTATAATTATCAAATAGTTAACAATAACAAAATTATTTATACATATATTCATTATTTTTCCCAACTTTTCTTTACGGCCTAAAATTTTCAAGCCCAAATGGAAGAAACCGAAAAAAAAGGAAACCGAAGCAAAACCAAAACGAAAGTCGAAAACCAAAACTGAAAAAACAGAACGGTTTCAAAAATTATTCAAAAACCAAAGTTTTGGTTTGATTTTAGCCTAAAACCGTACTAAACCACCCTATGCACACCCCTAACTAAAATTCAATGCTTCAGTCGAACTTTGTAAGTGATGTGTTTAAAAAAAAGCGATTCCTTTTAAACCACTATGAAAGATAAGCCATCTTAGTCTAACTGCTTTAAATGAGAATTATTTATAACGGTTCTTATTTTATCGCTATAAGTGAGGTTTACTTAAATAAGTTAAATTAGATAGGCGTGATGCACATACTAATTGAAGCGGTTTCCCGTATTGTTTTAAGCAGATTAATTCATGTGTGACTGTGTGAATGCTTTAAAATAAAACTTAACATAAAATATGGCTATAATATAAAAACTTAATTAACATAAAGCATACCATAATACATAATACAGAGATATGTTGTGGCTAGCTATAAGCTTGTTTAACAATGTACCCTTTGATCAACATGAAACAAATCAACAACCTGGCAAAACCATTTATTCTTGTGGAACTAAACAAACCATACAACATGAAACCAACCAACGATATATATGATGGATCTAAATATATGATTCTATACCATTATTGAAGGCACCAACAAAAACATCCATCTTAGCAGCCGAAAGACACACGCCAATCTCCAAATCTCTGTTGGATTCCCGACATGTGTTAATAGATATCGATTCATTATAATCTAAAGAAACCATTCCAAACTTTATAGGCTTCCCAAATCCGAAATCTAAGCCATAAAACCTGAGTTTGGGGGCTCCAGCGACCCCCAAACACGTCGTTGGGCCCACCTCCCGAAAAAAATTCTCCATTATCTCCCTTTCATCTTTCATAAGCCCATCCTTATCGATCAACGTCTTATGTAGATTCTCTCCGATCAATTTAGAAGCCGTTAAGAATCCTTCCTTTCCTTTTAAAATAGATGTTCTTGCAACACTTATACAAGGCTAGAGGCAGTTGCCAAAGTAAGATTCCGGGATTGGTGGATCCATTCGTGACCTACAATCGATAGCGACAATAAATGCTGCTAGCTCATCATTGTGTAACTTTGCTACACAGTTCCAAATATAAGCACATGCTATCGTAAATGACGATACATGTGCTAACATTGGAAGCTGGGTTGAAACCAACTTTTTCAACCCATCAATAATAGTTCGAGCCAGAATAAATGTGGCTTGAACCTTATCAGTCGGTCTAGAAAGTCTCGGAAGTTTATATTCTTCGTTAAAGGTTTCGACGTTCGCTTTCTTTAGATAAATTTCATCTAGTTTTGGGTACTTGACCAATCTGTCATAAACAGGTAAAGTTCCATTAGCCAAAAATAGCTCATCCGAACCACCGGATTGAGCAATCGACATCCACGCCTTCAAGAAGCCGAAGACGGTGCTAGAGTCACCAAGGCTGTGATTGTTAAACTTTAGACAAGTGAATCAAGAACACCAAACACGATATTGCATAAAACGTTTATGCGACTCTTTTCATTAATAAGAAATAAGAACAAAATACTTTCTACTATTTCTCTACTCTCCTCTACTACCAACAAAAGAAAACTAATGATGGGTATATGTAGCACCCACAATTCTAATCCTACTCAAACTAGGAATCACAATTAAACTAGACCTCTAATTTATTTAATAATAAATAAAAAGATAACTATGACACCAAGTTATTCAACTTAGTCCCTGAACTTTGGATCTCCACCAAACCGCCCCTTGAGATCTTCCGTACCACCCTTATACTTTTCTTATTAACCATTCGGGTCCTTTAAGTTGGTGTTGCTCCAAGTTTTACACTCCCTCTCAATACCAACTTCCATTGTTCCTCCAAGATCCATCACACCTTGTAACGCTCGCACTTCCTTGAGCTTGATTCTTGGATTCGACTTTATAACACTACCCGCGAGATTATTTTTCCTATTGACAAATAAGCTAGTTTCGAGATTACCACTATTTAGAACTGCATCACCCGTTTTTAGATAGGAAACAACTTTTGCTTTCTCAACTCCATGACCAACTATCATGGCACTCAAAGCAATTCTTCCATCTCCACTCGATGCATGCTCCCTCTCGAACTTAACTCCTTCATTGGTTCGTTCATTTGGACCACTCGAACTTTGCATGAACCTCATGCAAACTCCAACATCAATTTTGTTGGTTTGTTAAGTCCATGACAACCCGTAACATGAGACGGAACTACCTCCTCGTGCACTTCATTCAACACGATTTCTTTCTCGTCTTGTTCGGTTACTATCACGGTTACGTCTTGATCAACCTTACTTTCTTCTTCAACCACGGTTTCCTCATCATCTAGATTCAAAATAACAATAGATGATTCCAAGGTTACCTTCCATTGATTCGACTCTGGCACTGCATCCGAACTTGTCCACCAACAGGAGCCTTCTTCAAACCATTCATCTACCAGGTTCGGTTTGAATTCGGTATCAACTGTGTATTTTCCTTGAACCTCGGCCATATTAGCCTCCACTTCCCATGGTCCTTCTTAAAACAACAGCTGCATTACCTTCCTCCATAGGTTCTCGACAGTATTTTTCCATATGCCCTTTTTGTCCACATTTATGGCACCTAAAAGGAAACTGTTTTGGTTTGTACCTTAATTCCTTGTCTCGGTTCTCTTCGTCCGATGAATCTTCTTCAAAGTTGTCATCTCGAACCTTCCGGTTCCATTCTCTCTTATTGGGTCGGTCACGTTTCTTATTCTCCCAATATTTTCCCTTGCCTTTCTCACCATCACGATTCTTATTTTTGTAGTACCGATACTTCTCCTTCCTTCCAACATACAAGGCTTCGCTCTCGATTTTAATCGACACACCGGCTAACTGTTTTGCCAAGGCTTCTTGTCCGGCAAGAATATTTTCGAACTCGGTAATACTCGGTTGGGTCGCCCACCCTTGAATAGCGGTAACAAAGCTACGATACTCTGGTCTTAAACCGTGGATGAGTATCCGCTTCATACGAGCATCGCTAACCCGAGACTGTGGATCGAGTTCTCCAATTTCGCGACACAAATTCTTAACTTTACAAAAATATTGTGCGATCAGAAGATCTCCTTGGGAAACCGTCATCAACTCACCTTCAACTAGTTGCAATCAAGCATCATTCTTCTTCGTGAATAAGGTTTCTAACGTATCACACGCTTGCTTTGGGTATTCGAGATCTTGAATGTGATCATGAACATCATCATCCACCGTTGTCTTGATGATAAACATCGCACGGCCCGCTTTCACCTGCCACTTTCCGATACTACCGTTAATATCGTTTGCAGGTTGTCTCGTCTCGGTACCGTTCGTTACCTGCCAAAGATCTTGACCTTGAAGATAGGATTTGATGCTGTCGACCATTTTTAAGGTTTAATATAAACTAGCTTTTATTCCTGTATTACGAGGTCGTTTTACATTATTCGCTTCTAATATTTATATATTATTTTGAATTTTAATTTCATTTATTTTAAAAAAGTTAATAATATACTTACAGTTTAATGATGAAAAAGTTTCACAAATAAATGAGATGTTATAACCAGATTTAAAAACTATAAGGTTTGGTGAGACTCATGACCCCCTTATTTTTTTACTATAAATTATTTTCTTAATTACAAATAATATCAATTTTTTTAAATCGAGTATTAATTTTTAACATGTCCATATTTTGTAATATTTTCATATCAAATATTTGGTGAGATTAATTTTTAATTTAATTAGAAGTTATAGCCCGTTTAAGGATTATCTGGTTTTGGTGAGACCCATACCCATGAATTCGGGTCAAATGTGTGAGAAGCTTTCATTTACAAATAAAATAATCCGGTAGTTTAAGAAAATATACGAAAGTTTCGTTTATATGTATTTGAGATTAAGATTGGGGGATGAGAAATATATAGGGTGTGATGTCATCAACCTAGTAATAAATGCGTTAAGTTTAAGGTTTAAGGTTTAGTATAAATATATAATTCCGGGTTAGTTTCTAGTTAGGCTTAATTTGGTGTAACAGGCTCACAAGTTAACTCGTTTAAATTTCTAAGTTTAAGGTACTAGTATATATAGTGGTTTTAACACAAAATGTTTGTGACAACCGGTGATTATTAATGTTGTACATTGTTTGAGTTGTGAAACATATTTTAGGTTAGTGCTGTTAACGTGGCAAACAACATACACACTTTTAACACCCGACTCCAATTTCCCTTTATATCTTGATGAGGATACCAGCTAATATGCTTGCTTTCCTTCTGTCCACCTAAATTTGTTGTCACTTGTCCCCCTAAATTGCTAACAAATACTTTGGGATTTAAAGAGAACTTCTCTTAAAGAGAGAAATAAAAAACTAGTAAAGAATTATTTTTAATTATATTTAAAAAATTAATTTGTGATTTTTTTTTCTTTCCTCCTTCTAATAAGATGATATTGTTCATAAAAAAAACGGTCGATGTAATACGTATGTGCATTAATGTGTATTGTATATATAAAATAGTGTTTTATTGCATATAATACAACACAAATACATTATCTAATATACACTATTGAATATATGCAATACGACACTAATAATTGTATGCAAAACACATTATTGCATATATGTAATACAACACTAATGCACATATGCATCATATCTTTTTTTATATATATATATAATATAACACTATTGCAAATATACAATACAAACAACTATATATATGCCGGTCAACACTATTTCAAATATCAAAATGCACACTATTGCACATATGCATTATAAAAAAAAGTCGATGTATTGCATATATGCATTACAACGGGTTTTTTTATTTTATTTTTATTTTTATATTTTTTTGTGGTGAAGAATAACAACATATAAGAAGGATGAAAAAAAAATAAAAAAATATTTTTTTTAATTAAATTAAAAATACTTCATCATTAGTTCTCAAGTTCTCTCCATAAAATGGAGTTCTCTCATGATCCTCTCCCATATATATATATATATATATATATATATATATAGACAGAGAGAGATGGGTTATAATAAGAAGTAGATTTTTTCTAAGAAGTATAAAAAGTGTGTTTTCATCAATAGACTAATAAAACATACCGTACAATAAACACATTTTTCATATTCACCATCATATCAACATATCTAATGCATCAGATTCTGTCTACACAATTCAATTTTATCACCACATAATTAAATCAATTCAATCTGCTTAATTAACTTCAACCTATGAGATTTAATTTCTTCGAATATGTGGTTCAATCCTTCCTAAGTTCATTGTAAATCATTTGTGAACGGAATAGGTGAAAGATGATTCATTCTAAATTTTATATAGAAAGCTTGAGTTTAATCTAACATGTGTAATACATAGGATGATCCACCAACCAACCATGTTTCCATTTGTTACCCAACACCCCAATTTAGCACCTCTATATTAGAAAATCAATTACATTTTTGCTGGATGTGAAATTGTGTCCATTGAGGTTTTGTTTATTATTTCATGTCCTAACTTTTTTTAGCACATGACAACAATGTGATAGACGGCCACCATAAAGAAGATTTAAGTGTCATGATTCTGTCATGAGACTTTAAAAATGCAGCGTAAACATAGAAGACACGCCTAAAATCAAGAAAACCCAACTAACATCTTGACAAAAAAAAACAGTAATGATTTAACATTCTTGCAGGCCTGGCCCAGGGGTGTGGCAGGGTAGTCGACGGCCAGAGGCCCGACACCCCGCTAGGCCCGAAATTTTATTTCTTTTTCAAAAAATATATGTATTTTCATGAAACAAAATATGTATAGTCAATGTTTCAACACAATTACATAAACAATAGCTTGTTATAGTGGCAAAGAGGTATGTCAAATAACCAAGAGGTTGTGGGTTCTAGTCTTATTTGAGACATTTTTAAGTTTATTTTTATACAAAAGTTTTTTACATAACTCAAATCATAACCAAGTAAGCCTACTTAAAATTAAATTGTTTAAACCCAGCAAAATGTTCCTTTTACTTAAAGCCCAAAAAAAATTTCGCTTCTAACCAAAAAAAAAAATTCGCTTTTCGGAACCGACCTGCATTCTTGACAAACAAAGAAAATAAGTTTATTGATAGCAAAAGTTAAATGGCAACTTATCCTTTAATCTTATACTTCTGCTCCGAATATGTTGTTTGGCTTTCTAAAGTCAAACTGTCAAATATTTTTGTAATAACCCGTAATGATTAATTGACCTGGTAGCCAACTTTATCAAAAACAATAGTTTTGAAATTTGTTCCCAAATTACCCTTTGTGTATAATCCATCCCTAACTTGAACTTTAAACCGCTAATGACCAAAAACTTAAACTTAAAAGTACTAATAAGTAGTGACAAGTATATAGAAAATCTTCCAAATAACATACTAAAATGATGCAATATACATAAAAAAAATCTACACATTTTCAATCATATGTTGAGAACTCAGTTATCTTTAGCTACACTACCAAGATCATCATCATCTAATTCTTGTTGGCTCAGTTGTTGTTTGCCCTAAGAAATATGGCCCAACCCAAGAATTAAAAGAGGTTATTAATGGGTTGTTTAATGACTAAGTTAGGGTTATTATGTTTCTTGTTAGCTAAGTTAGAATTAAGATTATAAATAGATCAACTAAGTTAGGGTTCATTAGAAGATACTCGAGTTATGTGGAATAGGGTTTTTGAGTTATATTTCCTCTATAATATATCGAGAGTTATTCAATATTTATTTCATGTGTGATTACGTTTTGATGAGCTATATTAGTTCGCCCTTGAATTGGTATTAGAGTGGCTATGCTCTAGAGCTTTTATCGATTGTCATCGATAAAGAGAGTTCTATTTTGTGATATATCAGCGGCGATTCAATTAAAGGCAAACTATTTGTTGCGAAAGGGAATTGAACAACAATCACAAGCTTCTAAAGTTGGCGAGTCTCAAATTTCAAATAAAAGGATTTCTTTTATTGGTTGTAGGAGGTTTTGATTTTTTATTTATATTGTGTTGCCGACGAAGAATTCAAAGAAAATCATAAATGAAGTCGGTTTGATTTATTTTTCTTTATTAGTTCGTTTATATTTTATCGGGGTTAAACAAGTCAGGTTTTAACCAAAATTTGATTTATTTTATTGGTCGAGCATGGGCGATAAATCCGAACCCGCGAATGGCAGTGTTAGTAGTAACCTGTGGTGCTCCAATGTCCAATGTCCGATGTTGACTTCGGTAAACTATATGATTTGGGCGATGCGGATCCGTGTAACAACTCGGGTTTTCCAAATCGATACTACCCGACCCGTTTTCATTTTCGAGAAATTTTAATTAATAAACGTCATCTTTATCGAGTTAATATTATTTTATTCTTATTATTTATTATATATATTTAATTTAAGTATAATAACTTTCAAGTATATACTAAAATTGTGACACTCGTCAATTTCATGTTAACTCCGTTAATCCGAACTCCGTTAATTCAAACTTAAGATCACACGAACTATAACGCATATCTCATTACATTTAAACTAGGGTTTAGATGACGCATGACAATCACTACACAAGCAGTCTTTCGGAATTCCACCGAGACACACACGAGTCGACTAAAACCGTTGGTGAAAAAACAATATATAATATAAACAAGTGCTCGGTTTAAATATGTGTTATGTTGACATATGATTGTGTGCTTGCATAGTATAACCTCTTATTATGGATATTATAAACTAGTTATGCTAGAATTATGTTCACTTGAAGTTTAGGGGGCGATTTGTAACATGTATTATATTTAATAAATATATAAACAACATAATCACCCAACCCTAATCCCACTCTCTCTCCCTCTCCCCTACACGACGGCAGCAGCCCCTCCCCCCTTCACCATTCTCGGCCGATTACCACACACACACATACACATACAAGTTGTTTACAAGGTTGTTGAAGGATCCAAGGTGATAACTAGGTAAATAAGCTTCATATCTAATTTATTCTATCATTTAATTGTATAATTAAACCTGTAAACATAAACCCTAAGTGTTAAATATGTTGTTTGTTGATGATTTAGGATTACATGCATGATTGTTAGTTCATAGGTTAATTGTTTATTGAGTTTTGATGAAAACTGATGCTGGACAGATTATTGAATTCGTGTTTGGACGACTGTAACTCGATGTTAATGTTATGTTTTTATGCGATTGTTAATTCTACAGTATACTAGGTCGAGTCTAGTTTCTGAAAAGTCCGAGTTTGTAATTTTTGGACGTATAAAAGTCTGTTTTTATTATTTTACAAAACTGTTATGCAAGGCTGATTTGGGAGACCTGCTGTTAGGCTGTTTTGCGACTAAGATATCTCATAAACTACAAGACCAAATGGGTTGGTTCCATTTCTGAAAGAAAATACATTGAGTTAGGAACCTAACCCAATTGGTCTTGCATTAATTGGATTTTTCCTTTAACGGGAATAACAAATAACATTCTGTTGCGCATGATAATGATTGCTGTGTGTTTGCTGTGATGTTTTGATCTTTGTGATAAAACTATATATGATAAAAATATAATAAAAATAGTTTTAGAAACCTATCTCACGTGTGCTTCTGTGATGATTTTTGGTGATTTATTTGACTTGTTAGAATTTATTAATAAGAGTAATCTTGTCAAGTGAAAATCTGCATGGATAATTTAGCTGCTGTATTATTTAAATTGTCATGAAAAGTGCATAACGATCGATGTTTGCTATGTTTTGACCAAATTGCCCTTTTGGGGATAATTGCTAGTAATGTACAATATTAATACTTGACACGTAAGTAGTTGTTCACACATGTAACGTATCACCAACATGTTTGTCGAGTCGCACTTATTTCACAAACGAAACACGAAACGTATCTCATGCATAAGTTGTATGTGTCGAGTCTAGGGACTCACTCGTAGTTTAAATACTTAGAAAATCTCGTTTTTGTTTTTAGAACACTAGTGAGGATTTTCTGTGACGCACACCTTTTTCTCGGATCTTTTTGGTTATCTTCGCAAACAGTGAGTTTCACGTCCCCTTTTTTACTCTTTTTAAACGCTTTTATTTGGGGAGATAACATACTCCAACGCTGTAGATTTTGTTTAGTTTTTATATATCACCTGTAAGGCTAAGTGGCAAATAAACCAACTAAAGTCCTTCATAACATCGAACCGGTTAATATTTGGATAATAGCGAGTCACTGTTGAGTAGTACTACTGGGTTTGACAAACCCCACCCAACTCTAAACTCGACTGTAGGTCGAGTGGGTGTAATCTTGTCTAACACATTACCATGGTCGTGGTTGACATGGTGGCAAGGCAATTGATAAACAGTCAGCTTCGGTGTCGAACACTTAGTAATACATGCTTGATAGGTTAGCTACCTATTGATATATAATTGACTTAACACTATCTGGTAACGCAAACGCAAACGCAAACGCAAAACGTAAACGCAAACGCAAACGCAAACGCTTTATTTGTATAAACTTGTGAACTCACCAACCCTGTGTTGACACTTTTAGTATGTTATTCTCAGGTAGCCGAGGCGGGCGCGCGGTTTAGGACATGCATTCGCTAAACATCATTGTTTTAAAAACTGCTTTTAATTTCTGTCTTGACAACTTGTGTTTTTAAGTCGTCATGTGTGGCGCAACTGTTTTGGTTTACGATTTACGCTTCCGTATTTTTACTTAAGACTTGATGTCTTGGTTGTTTGAAAACTTTATTTTTGGTGTTTGATTATAACTAATGATTCCGATCCTGTTAGTTCACACTCTCTGACGGTAAAACTCCGTTAGTGGATTTTGAGGGTGTGACAAAAATGACCCTAAACAATAGTTTTAACCCTATATGTTTCCAACTTCATACAACAAGGACTAAACAACAATTTTATAAGTTATAACCCATATTTACCATGATCAGATCCAGCCCTAACCCAAACCCGATATCCTATTCGCGAGTTGGAATGTCTCGGTCCTCAATTCTTTCTAGAAACATGGAAATTGAATCAATATACGAGTTTGGCAAAAGAGATGTGGGAAGCGATGAAGACATTACATATAAGCGCCGAACGGGTATGGGAAACGAAACTCCAAACCCTATGATCGAAGCTTGATGCTTTAAAGATGAAGGATTCGAGTTAGTTGATAACTTCGTGAGCAAGTTATTAGGAATCTCTTCTAAGGCGACATCACTAGGGTCTACGATCGAAGAAACACTTTTAGTAAATAAGTTTCTTAACGGGTTACCAAAACAGTTTATTCAAATGGTAGACGCGATTAAGCAGACGGTTGATTTGAAAACTATTGCGTTTGACGATGTTGTGGGATGTCTAAAGGCATACGAGCAGCGTATACGAGAAGAGGAGACCCAAAATTGACAACCAAGGTAACTTCAGTGGCGGATCTAGACTCGAAACCGAGCCGGAGCGGTCAAATTTTTTTTCCCCATATTTAATACAATGTTAACGAAACAAATATAAATAACACGACAACAAATAAATTTAAAGCTAGTAAAGCCTCCACTAACAAAAAACCTCTCTTCCACCTTGATTACCAACACTTCCATTAAACAAATAACAACATAAACAATACGTTTTTTCTTGTTTAGTGCTATACCCCAACCAATCATATTTTTCAAACCATTTGACATTAAAACGTCTCCGGCCACTAGAATAATTTGACCATTTAAAGTTATGACCTCGTGGTTGAAAAGCTTTTTTAACAAGATATGTTCTTCTTACGTCATCTATTTGATTAGGATGATAACTAGTAATAGGTGGTCTATCGGCGGGATCCGAAGGAAGATCATCCAAATTGATTTTTGAACGTATTGAAGGACTTGAACTTGGACAGATATCTTCATTTTCTTGCAAATCATCAACCATATTTGAACATGAAGTTGGAATATTTAAACTTGGTGAAGATGAACCAATGTCATCGTTTTCTTTTCTTTGACGTTTAAAAAGGTTGCTAATAAGAGCTTGTTTACTCATCTTCAAAGATTCAAAGTTCCTAAACAAAATTTGAAACAAAAACCTAATATCAATAATCAGTATTCAATAACCAATATCAATAATCAATAACCAATAACCAATAATCAATAACCTAACAAAAACCTAAACAAAAACCAAACCTATTCAATTCCACATGCCATATTAAATATAATTATTCTAACAATCTAACATAAACCATCAACACCGACAACCCCACAAAAATAGCCTTAAATATAACATATCAAACTTAGCGTCATCTAGTTATGTGCATAATTAGTCTCCTTTTCATCATACCTTTACCATCACTTATTTCAAGTGCTCTGCAAGACTGCAATGGCTCTTAAATTGCACGGGACCGTCCGTTCACCGGCTACCTTTCGTGCTTTGGCTGCTCTCTACGAGAAGGATCTACACGTCGACTTTGTTCCTGTCAATTTGGTGGCTGGCTCTGTTGCGCTGCTACAGGGGTGGTGGAAGGAAGACTGCGTATGCTTTTTTTTAGGTTGTGAAAGGTGGGTTAATGGGTTGGTTGGGTTGGGTTAATGGGTTTTGTTTGTTTGGGCTTTATCTTTTTATTGGGTTTAAAACATATATTAGTTGGGCTTAAAATCTTAGCCGGAACGTTATTTTTTCAGCCGAAACGAAACACGAAAATCGACTAAAATTTTTTTTTTACGCTACCCGTAAAAATTTGAGCCGTAGCGGAGGCTACGGCTCGGCAATAGGTAAGTCCGCCACTGGATAACTTAATGTTTTCTAGAAACAAACATTTTTATCGAAACTAGAATATGTACAAAAAGGAGAAGCAAAGACCTGGATGATGAGGATCACGATGGTTGTAAAAACCGAGGTGGTCAAGATCGTGGGTCCAGTCAAATGGGTCAAAGAATAACCAATGATCATCAAATGGGAAGAAATTAGATCACAGGTTAAGTGTTACCATTGTGATGAATTTGGTCACTTTGCGTCTATGTGTCTGGAACGTATGAAGAAAAAGGAGAAAAGGATTAAGCGAATTTGAACATAACCGAGACTTTGGATCCAACTTTATTTATGATAAGAGATGATCAAGAAACAATTTTCTGAATGAAGGCGAGGTGATTCAAAAGCGTTTCGAGACTGAATCGACAGAGAAAGATGTTTGGTATCTCGACAATGGAGCATCGAATCACATAATGGGTAATAAAGCATATTTTTACGAATTGAATGAACAAGTCACAGGAAAAGTGAAGTTTGTCGATGAATCTTGTATTGATATTCGGGGAAAAGGGTTGGTCTTAATTGAGGGAAAGACATGGAAGCAGCGCATGTTTCCCGATGCCTGCTACATCTCGAGCTTACAATGTCATATCATAAGTCTTGGTCAAGCCCGGAAGGTGGATGTGATATTCACATGAAACATGATTGCCAACCATTAATGATGCTGCAGATAAGCTTTTGATGAAGGTGACAAGGACCAGGAACTAATTGTATAAGATTGGCCTCAAGATAGCAAGTCCTTGTAAACGAGCTAGCATTGGAATGAAGAATTTTGCAGGTCGGGATCTTCAAAGAATTGGACTAAAAGAAGACAAGTTGAGTATGAGTCAGTTATAACTTTGACTTTGACTTTGACTCGAAAGCAAAAGTGAGCCTGCATATTTATTCAATATAAATTTGCAAAGCCTGCAATAGAAAAAAAAATAACTATAGATACCTTGTGCTTGATATAGTTTGCATATGGTACAAGTAGTCCATATGCATAGGATTTAATTGGTACATGTTTCATGACACATGTGATGTGTTTATTTAACGGCTCTTACGTTGTTTTTCTGAATTTAATAAATGAAAGAAAAGAATGCAACGAGAATTAAGGAGATAAAAGAAAATGAGTGAAACGAATAATTTAATTTACCATCGTGTTCCTAGGTTTAAAGAAAATAGAAGAAAAAAAAAGTAAGTTTCTATGTGTTAGGAATCATTTCCTTCCAAACATCTCCAATTTTGAAGCATTATTTTGGAATGAAGGTGAAGAGATACCTTTCTAACTATTAGAAGACACGACTCAATATATTAGGCCTAATCCTTGTAAGCCTAAGTTGAAACTAGTCTATTAGGGATTTAGATAGCAAACAACTTAAGCTAAGTATCAAAATAATGTGACCTCATAGAACTTGATCACTTTAACTACGCGTTTTATCACTGTTCAATAACATCAAGAATGCTTGGAATTTGAATCGATTTGATTTGGCTCGACAAATAAAGGCGTCGATGAATTAATATTTAGTGGCGCAAACATGACATGGAAATCTATTTGATGTTTATCCTTGAATTGGACAACTTATAACTAGCCTTGTACATCCATAAATGTAGCCATTCGTTGCACGATACGTTGTATCTGAAGTTCTGAACACTAATCTCAAGCATGGTTTGAATGTTATTTATGATTTCATGAATTAGCGTTTCGTCCACCATCGATGCCGGCGAACCAATGAAAGTATCAATGAAGTGATTCGATGTTAGCACAATCATACTTACCAAAGAAACCAAGCATTTCAGAATGAGATGAGAATGCAAAGAAGCAAATAGAAATGAGGTGGGAGAGAAGAACTTTCACATAAGTTCTTTCTATATGCATCTCTTCTCATGGGACAAGTGGATCAAACTTGATATTGGTGTTTTGTTGCATTTGTATCTTTGTTGCCAGCTTCTAACTAGATTCTTCTATATTTATATATAGAAATTTATGTTAAAAATAAATAAATAAATCTACAAAATTCAATGGTCATGCAAAATTATGCTCGCCTACTTTTTTCGATTGGAGTGTTTTCGTCTTGATTTCAATTATAGTTTGGACCAATGTTGGTTTTCGTCCACCAACAAAGATACAATGTTGGTTTTGGTTCTTGGACCGATTTCAAACCCCCTTTCAAACCCCCTTTGAACCATGTTGGTTTCGAAGTGGTTATAGTAGCGATGGTAATGGGGCGGGTATGGTATTGTTATTCTTTATCTTATATCTGATTGTAAAATTGTGTGTTATACATGGATCAATATCCTTAAATATCACATATATATATATATATATATAAAGGATCCAATACAATAATCCCTAATCGTACATTACGTACGCGAGCTCATACACCATTGATTTCAAAAAACATGCTGTGGAAATATTGTAAATTTCATCAACTCTAATCTGCTGCTCCCATCGATTATGTCCACCTTCACCATCAACTTGAATCAATTTGTCACTATCCAACAATTGCATTCATCGTCGCGACCATCGACGATACCGTCGTGAACACCATCTTCCTCTGTCACGAGTTGTTCACAGGTCAGTTGTTCAAACTGACCAATCGAAATTGAAATTGTTGAACTAATTAATCAATTAAACTTTGAAATTGATCCAATTAGTCATCAATTTGAAGCTTCGATTGATCAATTTTGAGTTTTGAGTGATGGATTTTAACTGAACATTTAAAGTTTTAAGCCTCAACGTTTAAAGGTTTAATCCTGAACGTTTAAGGATGAGAATTTGGCTTGAACATTTAAAGTTGTTTGCCTGAACTTTTAAGTTATTTTTCCAGAACGTTTAAAGGTTTAACCTAGAACTTATAAGGGTGGGAATTTAGCTTGAACTTCTAAACCTTTTGTTAGAACTTCTAAAGTTTTAGTACTGAGCTTTTAAAGTTTTTGTTCAAAACTTCTAAAGTTTTGGTACTGAACTTCTAAAGTTTTTGCATAGAACTTTTAAACCTTTTGTTAGAACTTCTAAAGGTTTTGGATAGAACTTCTAAACCTTTTGTTAGAACTTCTAAATTTGAACGTTTAAAGGTGTTCGTTTTGGTCAGAACGTTTAAATGTACAGTGTCTTCAGTTTTGTTTAACATCCAAAATAAGTTGCAACTGTAAAATTGAAGACTCAAATTTGTATGATTAGGCGATAAATTTAAGAACAAACAACAATCATTTGTTTAATTGTAAAAGAAAACGATCAATTGTGTTTGAAGTTTATTTGCAGGTAACGAACACTTTAGGTTTAGATAACTCAATTTAGTTTGACTTCAATCTGTAGATTAGTTTGATATGAATCGACGGTTGAATTATATTGATATGGATGGAACCCCGATGAATCAATTGATGAATTAGATCGTAGAATTAGATTTAGGTTATCTACGATTATGCCATTGCGTAAAAATTAAATCGACGTTTATAAAGCTCGCGTATCTAATGTACGATAACTGATTATTGTACAATAACCCACCCCTATATATATATATATTGGAAGGATCAAGAGAGAACTCATTGCTAGGGAAAGAACTAGAGAATTCCTAAGTAGAGAGTTATTTTTGTAAAAATGTTTCCCTATACATATCAACACACGCGTGAGAACCTCTGTGCTCTGTCTTCCCCATCTCCCCGGCAACAGCTATTGAAGATCATACTGTTGTGTTTTAACAAGATTATCAAAGTGATAAAATCCCTATTTTACCAAAAATGCAGCGGATATAAAAGTTTTAAATCTTGTTAATATAATATGTATAAAACCAATTTTAAACATGCAAAACCCAAACCCGGATCCAAATACGAATTACACACTATCAAATACATGCATGTCACTATAAGTCCATGCATATTACTACTTCCTTTCAATATGACAAAACCGGGTGAAAGAGATGATGATTGAAAGGTAAGAACTTGAATATGGAAGCTCCTCAAGCTAGCATACCCCAAGCTTCAACAACACACCACTTCTAGCTAGGATTTGCACTTGAAATTTTCTTCTTCTTTTCTTATGTTGGATGAAAATACCCAAGAGAGGAAGAGAGAAAAGTTTACTTGGAAATTATGTGTGTTATGAAAAATGAAAGAGAAAGACTTGGTTTTATTTAAAGGCATCTTTCTCTCCACCAATAATAACCATTGCATGTCTCCACTCAAACATATAATAATATTACATTTGAAAGAGTTATTATTTTTTTTTCTTTGATAAAACTTTAAACATATATATATATATATATATCCATACATATATACTTTTATAAGTTTATAACTTATAACTTATAAAACCTATTATATGTTAAGAGACATGCTTGGTTATTATTATTCACATATTGTTATTTAACCAACTTAAATAACACTATGTAATGTTCTTTCATAAAACATAAATCATCCATATGATTTGTTTATTACACAAGTACATTTTATTTTGAAACCCCTTTCCAAATAACTCAAGTGTTAATATTCATTTGTTATGATCACATCATATATGAACGAATATTATCGGTGTTTGTCTAGCTTGTTATTGGGTATGACCCGACTTGGATCATAACGTACTAGCCACATCAATTTAATATGTCTCTTGGGCAGACCGAGTCCAACAATCTCCCATTTTCACAAGATACATAGAAGATTGATGCAAGTAGCAAATACCGCCTAACTACGGTTTACTACCCCTAATACGTATGACGAAGTGCCATTCAATAACATCATCCCTTTCAAGTCCCATACTTGAAAATGATTTAGGTGAAACTATCATTTATCCTTTTGCCACAAATGTCATGTTAAATCCAGAGACACAGAGTGATCATTCTCTGTTGATTTAACTTGTCAGGCCTTAGACATTTAACTCTCAACGAATAAGAGGGACAAATCCCATATTGACTACATACGTCTCTCACTATCACCTTGTACTATACTTGAGCTTAGCCTTATGTACAGACATATTTCAGAGCAGCGAAGAACTAAGTCAAAGCATAATAGTCGATGAATATCAAGACCCAATATGTATCTCAGGTGGGAGGATACTATGAAGTTCGCCTTTACTCAAATTTACTTATGATCACAAATCCCAAGGATTCCATGCAGTAAAATTGAGAGCGGGTCAGTCCAATATTTATCCCATAAATATCTATGAACCTTGGCAGCAACCCTTTGCTATATTCATACCTCATGAATATCTACCAATCCAAGTTCATAATAGTCTTACTTTCACATTTGTTCCCACAAATATGAACGACTACGGACGTTTAGAATAATTCAAATTATTCACGGATTTAAACATACTAAAATGGAACATAACTCAAGAACATGACCATAACCAAAACCATATGATTGAGTTAAAATAAAATTGTTCCAATATCCAAATACAAATTTTGATCAAATCCAATCACTAGAATATCGAAGTCCTAAGGCGCAAGTATGACTCTCATGCTTCGGCCTTTCAAGGAGTTTCGTGAGTGGGTCCGCAATGTTTTGATCAGTGTGAACTTTGCGAATACATATCTTTCCCTTTTCAACTTCATCCCTTTTTGTAGTTGAATCTCCGCTCAATGTGCCTAGTCTTTTGATGTGCGCGGGGTTCCTTGATTTGAGCAATCGCACCCTCGTTGTCACAAAAGATCTCTAGAGGGTCCTGAATGGTACGAACCACTCCTAGATCGGCAATGAACTTTCTAATCCATGCAGCTTCTTGAGCTGGCAGGGAGGCGGCGATGTATTCAGATTCAGTGGTGGATAAAGCTACCACGTCTTGTTTTGCACTCTTCCATGAGACAGCACCACCATTGAGAACGAAAACGTATCCCGATTGTGATCGAGAATCATCTCGATCAGTTTGGAAACTCGCATCAGTGTAACCCTTTACAACGAGTTCCTCCTCACCAGAGCCATATATTAGAAACATATCCTTAGTCCTTCTAAGGTATTTCAATATGCTCTTAACAGCCATCCAATGGCTAGTTCCCGGATTTTGTTGGTATCGACTTGTCATGCTCAAGGCGCATGACACATCCGGTCTAGTGCAAATCATGGCATACATGATGGATCCTATAGCAGATGCATATGGGATACCACTCATTTTGTCTTGCTCATCCTTTGAGCTTGGACATTGAGAAGCACTCAACATCGTTCCTCTTTGAATAGGTACCAAACCTTTCTTAGAGTTTTCCATCTTGAACCTTTTCAAGATCTTGTCAATGTATGCACTTTGATTCAAACCTATCAACCGCCTTGATCTATCCCTATAGATTCTTATTCCCAGAATATAGGCGGCTTCACCAAGATCCTTTATGGAAAAACAGCTTCCAAGCCAGACTTTCACACCTTCCAAGGTTGGAATGTCATTTCCAAACAGTAATATGTCATCGACATATAATACCAGAAAGGTTATGATGCTCCCACTAGCTTTCTTATACACACAAGCTTCATCAGCGTTTTTGATGAATCCAAATTTCTTAACTTCATCATCAAAACGGTGATTCCAACTTCTGGATGCTTGTTTCAATCCATAGATTGATTTCTTCAACTTGCATACTTTGTTAGGATGTTGTGGATCGACAAAACCTTCAGGCTGAACCATATAAACATCTTCATTAAGATGCCCATTTAGAAAAGCAGTTTTGACATCTATTTGCCATATCTCATAGTCATAATATGCGGCTATGGCAAACAATATCCTTATAGACTTTAGCATCGCCACGGGCGAGAAAGTTTCATCATAATCAACCCCTTGAGTTTGAGTGAAACCCTTTGCTACAAGTCTAGCTTTATAAGTATCCAAGTTTCCATGCATATCAGTTTTCTTCTTGAAAACCCACTTACTTCCAACCAGCTTGGAATTTAAAGGTGGAGCAACCAAGTCCCATACTTGATTGTCATGCATGGATTGCATCTCAACATTCATGGCTTCTAGCCATTTGTCACAATCAGATTGCGACATTCCATCTCGGTATGTGGTGGGTTCATCCGAATCAACCACGTAGCATCCATCCATGAAAAATCCATATCTCTCAGGTGGGGTGCTAACTCTACCAGATTTGAGATTTGCGAATGTTTTGTGTGTTTTGATCAACCATTTGATCATCCTCAACAACCTCTTGTTGATTGCTAGTGTCAACCAAACGTGTATCGGCTTGTAGTTCTCGATCCTCTTTGAGTTCTACAGTTCTATCAGTTCCTTCCATATGGAACCTTCTTTCCAAGAACTTAGCCTTTCGAGCTATAAACACTTTATGCTCGCTTGGATTGTAGAAATAATATCCCATCGAATCCGTGGGATATCCTACAAATATACACTTAGTGGATCGACATTAAAGTTTGTCAGGGGTGTAGATCTTAACATAAGCCTCACAACCCCATACCTTTAAATATGAAAATTTTGGAGCCTTTCCATGCCATATTTCAAAAGGTGTCCTATCCACTTTCTTGGTTGGTGCCATATTTAAAATACGGGCAGCAGAGATCACAGCGAAACCCCAAAATGATAGAGGTAATGAGCATCTAGCAATCATGGATCGAACCATGTCCAATAAAGTTCGATTCCTCCTTTCGGACACACCATTATGTTGTGGTGTTCCAGGTGGAGTAAGTTGTGAGACAATCCCACAACTCCTAAGATGTTCTAGAAACGCATCATTGAGGTATTCACCTCCTCTATCGGAACGTAGTACTTTGATTGTTTTGTTGGGTTGATTTTGTACTTCATTTTGGAAGACTTTGAACATTTCAAAGGCCTCATTTTTGTGTCCTAACAAGAACACATACCCATAGCGACTATAATCGTCGGTAAAGGTAATGAAGTATCTTTCACCATTTCTTGTCATTGTCCTAAAAGGTCCACATACATCCGAATGTATGATACATAATAAGTCTTTCGCCCTTTCATTTGTTCCATTAAAGGGTTCTTTGGTCATCTTTCCCAATAAACAAGATTCACATTCATCAAATGAATCAACATTTGATTTCAAAAGACCATTCTTTCGAAGTGTATGAATACGATTCTTGTTTATGTGACCAAGACGACAATGCCAAAGAAAAGTATTACTCAAATCCATTTTGATTCTTTTGGTGTTAGCTTGGTACAACGAGTTATCAATGTGTGAGTCATCATGAATTAATTCATAAATGCCATAAAACGGCATCGCTTTAAAATAAAAGACATTATCCATGAAAACATAAATACCATTATCAACAAACTTAAAGTCATAACCAGATTGTCTTAATACAGAAACAGAGATAATATTCCTAGTCAAACTAGGGGAATATAAAATGTTTTTCAAAACAATTTCCAAACCATTTGGAAGCTTTAAAACATAATCTCCTCGGGCTTAGACGTCAACCTTTGCTTCATTGCCCATGAAGAGACTTATATCTCCTTTTTTCACCTCATTTCTTCTTTTGAACACCTGCAATGAATTGCATATGTGAGTTCCACATCCGGTATCCAATACCCATGTGTTAGAAGAAATAATATTAAGATCAATGTGAATCATGAAAGTTGTACCTGAGGTTTGCCCCGCATCCCTCTTAGCTTTCAACTCCTTGAGATAGGTCGGACAGTTTCTCATCCAATGACCTATCTCACCACAACCAAAGCACGGATCCTCAGCGCTAACCTTTAGCTTCTTTGGCTTTGGCTCCGCCTTTGCCTTTACCTTGAACCCCTTCTTGACTTGCCCCTTACCAACGGCAACCTTTGCTTTTGGTTCCGGGTGATGCCTTTTCTTTGAGCCACCCTCATTGATCGCAAGAACGGGTAAAACCTTTTTACCCATGCCGGCCTCGGCTGTCTTAAGCATTGCGTGAAGCTCACCAATGCTTTTATCCCATCCATTCATGTTGTAGTTCATGACGAATGTCTCAAACCTTTTAGTTAAGCCATTTAGGATTAAATCCGTGGCTAACTCTTTTGAGACGGGACAGTTAAGCCGTTCAAGCCGATCAATGTGGCTCTTCATCTTAAGTACATAAGATGAAACAGATTGGGTTTCTTCCATATGACATGCATGAAGCGCTTGAACCGTTTCGAATCGCTCAACCCGAGCTTGAGTAAGGAACATTTCCTTAAGTTGGGTTATCATGTCATACGCCCCATGATTCTCGAAATCCTTTTGGATCTCGGGAATCATTGTTCCCAACATGAGGCAAGAAACTTGCACCGAATCCTCGGTGTATTTTAACCAATCCGCACAGGCATCCAAGTTATTGACATCCAAGTTATTGACATCGGGTTCATCGGGAATAGGATCGTCTAAAATAAGAGACTTCTTTTCTTGCTTGAGAACAATTCTCAAGTTTCGATACCAATCCATGAAGTTGTTAAAGTTTAGACGATCCTTATCCAGAATGGATCTTAGTGATAGATTATGCACGTGTGGGATAATTGCGTTCGGTGCGTTGTTTGCGGCCATCTAAAAGAATTTTAACAAAGTTCAAATAAGTATTTTCGATATTAATAAAATTTTAATCTTTAATACTCTTTAAATGTCTCCAAGACAATTATTGATTAAAATCTAGAACCCAACGTTTCATTCAAATAGTAGTTAGGTGACCTTTATCCTACTTTTCGAATTAACAAGGTAGTCAACGTTTGACAATTGCAACCCTTTGCAACTTCTAGTTTTATGGGATCGGTTAAACATCATATGTTTAGTTGGTATGTTAAATCCCGTCAACACCTTTGAACGCCATGTTAAGGTGATCCTATAGTCATGGTTTCAAATCAAGTCGTCCTACTTATACACACGTGTGAGTTTACTCATACAAGTGGTTAAGTGATTCTAATGCCAAAAGTACTTGTAAAATCACCTTAAGATCACAAGTTTTCTTAAAAGTGCTTAGGTGATCCTAACTCACTTTCAAGTCTACAAGTGACTTAAGTGTCGTATAAAAGGATGGTGTTTAACTTGTTTTTAAAAAGGGATTTTAGTTTTCTAAATTCTAGATTAGAAAACTATTTATTGTACCTTTCATTTGCATGCATTCAAATGTATGGTACTTAGTTGAAAAACCCATTTTCAAAGTTCCAATTAATAAAACCCAGTTTTATTATGAAATCATTAGTTATTAATAAAACCAATTTTTATTACCTAACGATTTCTAAGGAACCAATTTTATGCTAGTTGATTTTAAGTTGTTAAGCAAACCATATTGCAAATAATAAGTAAATCAACCATGCAAGCACAAAATATACACAACCACAAGTTCATAACCATAGCCTCCTAATATTGACCACACTTGTTGACCGAAGACAAGTGTGTCAAAAAGTCTCTCCTAAGGGACCCAAAAGAACATGCACTTGTGTCGGTGAACTCCCACTTGATTCCGCATCCATATGCTCCAAGTGTTTACTCCCGGTGTTGTGGTTTTCATCATTTTATTTGGGCTTCCATCCATGCATCTTCTTTTACAAAATATATCCTAATACATTTTTCTAGTAAAAGAAATACATCTAATCTACTTATTATTACAAGCCATATGAATGAATAAATAGATTACAAACCCAAATAAATATTACAACCAAATCGAATGAACAAACAACCAACACAATCATTCAACCAAACACAAGGCCATGGCTAGGTTATGAACATCTATTACACATCCAAATATGCAATAATACAATACCAAAATGGTTCCCCTTTTTGCCTCAAAACTTTCGGCCAAAGCTTAAGCAAACCGAAAGTTTCGGGTTTTATCCAAACAAACTAAACAATCATCCAAATGACTTGGTTTTTCAAGATTACCACATGCATGTAAAGTATAACCTTGAAAAACCAGGGGTAACCATTACCCCAAAAAGTTTCGGCCAAATGGTGAAACCCACCATAAACCCGAAAAGTTTTGGGTCTAATGAAGCATGCATTCGTATAAGCGGCTCTTGATGCCATTGTTGGGTTTTAACAAGATTATCAAAGTGATAAAATCCCTATTTTACCAAAAAAACGCAGCGGATATAAAAGTTTTAAATCTTGTTAATATGATATGTATAAAACCAATTTTAAACATGCAAAACCCAAACCCGGATCCAAATACGAATTACACACTATCAAATACATGCATGTCACTATAAGTCCATGCATGTTACTACTACCTTTCAATATGACAAAACCGGGTGAAAGAGATGATGATTGAAAGGTAAGAACTTGAATATGGAAGCTCCTCAAGCTAGCATACCCCAAGCTTCAACAACACACCACTTCTAGCTAGGATTTGCACTTGAAATTTTCTTCTTCTTTTCTTATGTTGGATGAAAATACCCAAGAGAGGAAGAGAGAAAAGTTTACTTGGAAATTATGTGTGTTATGAAAAAATGAAAGATAAAGACTTGGTTTTATTTAAAGGCATCTTTCTCTCCACCAATAATAACCATTGCATGTCTCCACTCACCTTGCATGTCTCCACTCAAACATATAATAATATTACATTTGAAAGAGTTATTATCTTTTTCTTTTATAAAACTTTAAACATATATATATATATATATATATATCCATACATATATACTTTTATAAGTTTATAACTTATAACTTATAAAACCTATTATATGTTAAGAGACATGCTTGGTTATTATTATTCACATATTGTTATTTAACCAACTTATATAACACTATGTAATGTTCTTTCATAAAACATAAATCATCCATATGATTTGTTTATTACACAAGTACATTTTATTTAGAAACCCCTTTTCAAATAACTCAAGTGTTAATATTTATTTGTTATGATCACATCATATATGAACGAATATTATCGGTGTTTGTCTAGCTTGTTATTGGGTATGACCCGACTTGGATCATAACGTACTAGCCACATCAATTTAATATGTCTCTTGGGCAGACCGAGTCCAACATGAGCTTGAAGCTAAGGAAGAAAATCTTGAAGAAACATTAAAATATCAAATAAGAATTGAGGATGTAGCTAATCAAAGACATCTTGCATAGCAACATAAATACCTCTTCTCATGAGATAATGGAACAAGGGTACTGATGTTGCAAGCGTAATATGATGACGAAAAAAAGGTTCCAAGTTGACCTCTAAAAGCTGTCCACCAAAGCCTTGGTATTCATTAATTTGCTTATTTATGACAAATATGGTAATAACATGCTGTTATTTGGGTCATTCTGATTAATTTTAATTCATATGTTAAGTTGGAATTAACTTGAAGTATCCGTATTACTAATAACTGAAGTGTGTTATTTTGTTTTCTAAACATTGCAGATGCATTTCATTCACACAAGCAATATTCTTCAATATGTGAATTAATAATGCACGATGACATGCTTTCCTTCTTTGGTGGTCGGGTCAGCTAACGGGTCAAACAAAGTTAAGGTAAAGATGAGTTTGTATAATAAAAGACGAGTTGCTCTAACTAATTATTTATTAGGTTTTCAAAATGGATTTGAATTCAAATTAATAATTTTAACCTTAATAACTAAATAGGAAACCCAATGCTTTATATGTGTCTCATTTGTTTACAGGAAAAAGTATGTGATTTCCTTTTAGTTATAGTGTGTTATCCAGTTTCCTTTTAATTTGATACTTGGCTAATCCCAGTTGTTTTGAATGACTACAGAATCTGAAACGACTCGGTATCAAAACCCGGTTTGGTTTTAAAACAATGCAAGTTCATTCGATTACATGTGACATATTTATGTATTTAAGATTTTTTTAGTACGGGTTTCTTCTTTTACAACCGACAAGTTTATTCGGTTAGGTTATTTGGCTATGGGTTTATTTAGTCACACGAAAAGGGGTTTTCATTTGTGAGTATTTGGGTACGCTTTCTGGTTACGGGCAACAGTTTTTTCTCGGTGACGGGTTTTTGGGTATAGGTTTATTCGTTTGTGGGTGATAATTTATTTGGGCATTCATAAGATCAGCGGGTACATGTTTACTCAAATATACATGTTTACTCAAATATGATATATCCGGGTATTTGGATAGATTTTTCTTAATGGTAAAAAATCAATATCTATCTAATAGACAAACATACAATGCAAATAACCATTATTTATTTGGATACAAGTTTACTAACAGGCTTATTTGGATAAACACGAGATCGGGTCGAACAATTTATTTAGATAAGCTTATGGTGAACTAACCTTGACATTTGATAACCGAAAGTCAAGAGTTTTAGAAACAAATATCAGTCATAACCAAGAAATAAGACGTTTCACCCAAGCTTTTAACGTTTACGGGACCAAATAAATCGATGTGAAGCAAATCCAGAGGTGTGACAATTGAGTTAATCAGCTTGGAGTGATGTGGTTTCTTGTGCTGCTTTCCTTTCTTGCATGACGGACATTGATCTTCAAAGTTGAAACTCTTCAATGGAACACCAAGTACCAAACCATTCTTGACTATGTAATTCATTTTACGTAGATGGATATGTCCCATCCTCCAGTGCCACAATTCCAACTCAGACTCTGTTGCTTTAGACAAAAGGCATGATTCTTCTGTCGCCATCTTGGTGGACCTCATGTCCATCACATATGTATTTTTCTCTCTTGGAGCTTTCATGACAACCCAACTATCAGGGATCTTGAAACCAGGATAAAACATGAGTGCTTCATCCTTTGTAAAATGCACGGTGTATTCTTTGTCACAGATCTGAGAGACACTTAGAAGATTGTGCTTCAACTCTTCCATAAAATTAACCTTCTCCAACTTGATCCTCCCATTAGTAACAGTACCGATTTCAAAGATTTTTCCTCCACTTTCTACTGCAAAACTAACTCTTCCTCCCTGTACAACTTTCCAATCACGTAACAATCTCTTGTTACCCGTCATGCGCCGGGAACAGCGACTGTTGACAACCCACATGTTGTTCACAGTCAGTTAAAAACGAATTAAAAGCGGGGACCCAAGACCTTCTGGTCTTGGGTTGGTCAAACATGCTAACCGGCATCCAACTCATTGGTTGCCTAAAGTTCCTTTGAGGAAAGTTTCCATTTGATCTGACAGGAAGATTTCTAGAGAAACGATTATGAGACCAGCCAAACATCCTTGAGTTTGTAGCATTAAAAATTTCGGATGATTCAAAGTTACACGTTCTATGATTAACTGGGAAAAAACGAGGTTGGTTTCTTTGAAATCTTGGATTTGCCCAATGATTAATGTTAGTAGATTTAGAATTTTTACCAACACCAGTTTTAGGTTTCGTTTTATCCTCAGTTTTGGTTGGCCTCATATTTTTAGATTTCTTCATTTTCAAAGGACAGCTACTGTCAACGTGTCCTCTCTTATAACATCTAAAGCAACTCTTGTTCGAACTATTAGTGTCCATCTGAACATTCTTTTCGAGAGTTGCGGCAGAAGATGAGGTTGTTTTACCAGCAGTTTGTTTCACATAGGGGGGAATGGGTTTAAAGAAGATTTCTTTTCACTAAAAGTATCATTCTCCCCCCGTTTTAGTAACACAACTTCATCATCCATCTTAATAGTGTCCACGGACCTATTAGACTTGTAATCTTGATTCATGACTGGAGAATTTGTCTGAACCAATTCATTAATATCCTTGTCAATCTTTTCATGATTGGTTATATTAATGTCGGTGTTGCTTGAATGTACCTTAACGGGTGAAGTGTTGGAGTTTACGTTACCCGTTACGGTCTGATCAGACTCAACACAAACAGATGGCTGATTACACGGATTATAAGTATAATTATTGTTAAACGGTGGTGGAACTTCCGTGAATCCAATTCCCCTGTATTGTTAGGAGAACGTTGAACACTTAGGACATGACTAAGCATCATGGAGGAGTTACTAAACTGTTCAAGTTTTCTGTTTAGTTCCACCACTTTTACTTGATAATCAGGTATTTGTTTATCCTTTTCAGCAATAAGTTTGGTCTTTTCTTCCACCACTTTACAACTTAGGTCAATTACTTGTATCTTTTCGGCTAGTGTGGCCTTAAGGCATCATTGTCTTTTTCACCAGCTTTTATTTTTATCGTATAACTATTTTCCTTTTGTTTAGAATAGTGGTGTTCTTCTTTTAAACTTTTTAATTCTTTTTCCAAACTTACATACTGATAAGCTAAAGCATTTAATTGTTCAGACAGTTTCTCACATTGTTCACACTGAGATTCAGAACATACCTCTGAGAGCTGATCATTCACTTCTTCCATGTATGCTTGGTTCTCCACTGGTTCCTTTTCATATCTTCTAGTCAAAATGCTCACCAGATTAGCTTGCTCAATTACTTCCTCCACTTGGATGTTCTAGTTATATCCCCCATCCAGTTGAGATACCTTGGCTCTTGTCTCAGCATCATTTCAATGAGTAGAATTATTCTGACTCCTTTCAACTCATTCATTTGTGCATTCTCTTGCAAAATGCTCATTTTGTTGACAGTTGTAACAACGAACTTTTGACTTATCAAACCCCGGTCTCTCTCCCATGAACTTTCTTCCTGTCTTCTTCATAAACCTTTTTACCCTTCTTACTATCATAACCATTTGCCACTGTAGATCCATCTCTTCCATGTCATCCGCATCTATCTGATCATAATCCTCATCCAAGGTAGCAGGGTCAACTATCCTTCCTTTGATGTAGTTCTCATAAGAAGCAATGAAAGAGGCATAGAATGCAAATTGTTGTTCTGCAGATTTTACACTCATTGGCATTTTTGAATAATTCACGTTTGAAGAACTTGCGGAAGAGCTACCAACCGAAGATTGAGGTTTTGATGAAGAATTTCCACCAGCAACAAAGCATATATTCCCATCCACGTTCATCACCACATGACCATCTTGAGTGGAATTTGGTTCTCCACATGAATAATAAGTGGTCGATTCTGTTTTAGAGCTTGAGTTTGGAGAGCCTTTTGCACCATACATTCCTGGATCCTGAACCTGATCAGTAGGGGTCCCTTTTCATAACATATTAAGCTCATAATTACATAACTTGTTGACCACCTTTTCTTAATCGAAGCTATCAAATTCTTTATCTTCTCTCATAAGAACACATCTCCCATTTTGGTGGAAGAGCGTCTAGAAATTTTTCTACAATCTCACTCTCAGTATACTCTATGGAGTAGTTGTTCAACTTGGTCATCAGATGATAGTATCTCGTGATGATGTCATCAAGTGATTCATCCTTAAAATACATAAACACTGAAAATTGAGTTTTTAGCAATTTTGTCTTGGAGTTTCGAATTCCGACATTAACTTCATAACGGTTCTCTAATGCTTCCCACAATTCTCTAGCAGACTTGTACTTTCTGAATGTATGAAGAATCTCTTGAGGCAATGACATGGTCATTGCTGCTAATGCTTTACTTTATGCTTCATACATCTTCTTCTCGTCATCCTTCATCTTATTATACTTCTTTACCAGCTCACGACCTTCAAACTCAATTATTGGAGGAATATAACCATCCTGAATACATACCCACATCTTTGCATCTTGGTACTTCATGTACTGCTCAAATCTGTCTTTCCAAGCAACAAAATCCGTGCCTTTTAGTAACTTTGGAGCTTTAGTCACTGACCCCGCTTCAACCTCCATCTTTACCAGTTCAGTGATGTTTATTGAAGTCATCTTTAATCAAAACGAGAGCTGAAATTTTAACAATGCCAGGCGAACAGTGACTAGCGAAGTTAAATTAAGTTAGCCTTTAAGTTAACTTCGCTTAGGCGAAGTTAGAATGATATAGTTAACTGCGCTAGCTACTAACTTCTCTAAATAACTTCGCCAAGGATAACTTCGCCAATACACAACTTCACTCTTTATATGTTGGCCAAAACCCTAACAATGTGTGACGGCAACTTCGCTGATTTCGGATCTGATTTTGAGGCTGTGGCTTTGATTTTGGAAGGTATAATGATACGAGGACGTGCGACGAGGGTTGTAATGTTGAGGAATGGACAAAATGAACGGTGTTTTATGTGATACGATTCCGCGAAAAGTCAAGCGGAAAGATTTTAAACACTCGTGTGATAATCCCGATCGACACAATCACTAGAAAATGCTCTGATACCAATTGTAGGTTCCCAGCCGGATCTACACAGTAGTATCTCATAACACGAAGGTGCGGAATCCCTACGTATACGATACGTAAAGAACACGTAACACGTAAGAATTTAATTGTTATTAGCTATCAAACCATTAACCGATAAACCTAGCCGTCCAAAAACAAATGATCCCCAAACCTTATCAAAGAAAGGCAGAAGTTAGGTTTATATAACCACGACAACTTCGCCTAACAGACTAGCTAGGCGAAGTTGTCCCTAACTTCGCTGTCATCTAAGTTCGCTAAACCAAAAGAATAAATTAACAAGTTCACCAAAACGTAACAACCAAAATAGCGATTACAGACACGATAAACTCAAGACTAATGAACTACTGGCATAATGCACCAACAATCCGAGTTAATTAAAACTTTTCGCGGAATATATTAATGTCAACCATTTATTACACAAGTCTTAGAATTTAAACGATCATAAACATGTCTTAATTTAAAACATCATAAAATCAAGTCTTCAGATGCCAGCTTCTTTATTCCCTTTCCATGTGCCCCTCTTCAAGCCAGCTGTCTCATTCTATTCACCCACGTGTATACTAAAAGTCAGCTACGCTGAGTGAGTTCTAGTTAATCAGGCAACATATAATACGCTTACAAAACTTCTTACATGTATCCAAAGACACATATTACTTTCTTAATCTGCTTATACTTCATTCATACATACATACACACTTTTATTCATACTTTATACTTTCATACTTTCATTCTAATATACTTACATACTTTCATACTTTCTTTCTTTACATACTTTCATACTTTTTTTTTCTTTCTTTCATACTTTCTTGTTTTAGTCTATTAATACATATTTAATAATCTTTACATTTTAAAGAACATTTCGCCCTACTTCCTCGAGTATTATTAGGGTCCTCTTCCCTTTCTGCCTCGAATATTATTAGAGTAAGGTTCCCTTCTTCGTCGAGTATTATTAGGGCTCAGTTCCCTTCTTACTCGAGTATTATTAGGGCTCGGTTCCCTTCTTCCTCGAGTATTATTAGGGCCCAGTTCCCTTCACCCTCGAGTATTATTAGGGCCAGTTCCCTTCTTTCTTAAGTATTATTAGGGCCTGATTCCCTTTCTTCCATGCAACCATACCTTACCTTTCTTTATCTTTATCATAATAAACTTTCATACATACTTTCAATCTTTACAGTAGCATACATACATCATTCATACAACATATATCGTATTAACACATATCATACACTTACCACTAAAGATAAGTGTATTAACTATCACATTGAGCAATGTTGTAAAACTCGCTAGGCGGTCCCTAGGCGGCCGACCCCCTTGTAGGGAGTACTCGGAGTACTCGCTCAGCTTGTACTCGGATATGATAGATATAACATAAAATAACTATTGGATATTATATATATGTTAGGATAAACATAATTCACGTCAAAATAAGCTTAATTCATTTGAAAAAAAAACATAATTCAAAAAATTCATGAACTGTTGTTATTTTTAATTTTTTACTACAAAATAAAAAATAAAAAATATTAAAAAAAAATTAAAATTTTGGCCGAGTTGACCTTGGAGGCTGAGTAATCCGACTTTTGACCGAGTTGGACCTTGGCGAGTAATGGTGGCCAAGTTGGAAAAAAGGAGGCAAGGTTGATGTCCGAGGACCTTGGAATCGTCGATTCCAAGGCCTTGGAATCTGACTTTTACAACACTGACATTGAGTATGCACACAACCCTAAAAACATAACAAGGAAATGGGGCTAGAAACTCACCTAGGTCCTGTTTCTTTCTAAGTTTATAGCAATTCATTTCTTTAACTGGGCTCGACAAACTGTATAACAATTACAAGTATCAATTAACTAGCCCTATCCATATCATATCTCTAGTTTAATAAACCCTCAACGAACGGGGTCCGCTGGCAACAGGGTTCTAGGGGCGGTAGCCCAAACGAGGTCCAAGGGGAAGAGCCCCTTGCTGGGGTTTAGCTGCTAGGTCAGCTTGAAAAAATTTTATTTTCATTAACTGCTCTTTACTAAAAAATTATCATAAATTTCTAAGTCTGGGCTAATCTAATAGAATGGAAATTTCTATTCGAATGGTTTGTTTATTCGAATGGACATTCTATTCAAATGGCAGATTCTATTCGAATGGACATTCTATTCGAATGGCAGATTCTATTCGTATGGAAGATTAAAATCGAATGGAAATTACTATTTGAATAGTATATTCTATTCGAATGGACATTCTATTCGAATGGCAGATTCTATCCGAATGGACATTCGATTCGAATGACATATTCTATTCGAATGGATTTTCTATTCGAATGGACTTTCTATTCGATTCAAACCTTTTATTCGAATGAACCCCGTTCGAATCAGATGGTATCTGAACCTTTTTCCTTCTTTCTTTTCTCTTCTAACCAAATGCTTTCCATTCGAATGCTTTTCACTCCAAAACCTTCCATTCAAATACATATCTATTCGAATGCTTCCACTGTAGCTTTTTAATATCATTACTACCGCATGTATTAACATCCATTCTCATATTTTAGTATTATATCACCTTTTAACGTTTTCCTTTCTATCTTAGACCAAGATTTAGCTTTCATATCCATAAAGTTTACACATTTATCGATTTCAAACTAGTTTAAGCTAGATCTAGGGTTATTATATGAACCGTTTATTCTAACGAGTTCATTAAGTCCACTTTTAACATCAAGTTTATATATTTATGGTATAAAAATACCCGATTTGCCTTAGTGCCAAGGCTTAGGGCAAACCGTTCTTAAAAACACAATCTTTAAGCTTAAAACGTACCTTTTTGGTTACTTTGAGCTACGGGTTTGGCTCAATACGTGCACCTAGACTTGTTCCTTGCTTGTATAGCCAAGATATAACACGAACTATGCTCAGTTTTGGTTTTGGATCTTGAGCCGTAAGATTAGAGGGTGTTTGTGTGTGTTTTGGAATGTGTAGGGAGGCTATAGGATAAGAATGAGGGGTTTAGGGTTTTAGGGAGGTTTAAGGAGTATTTATACTCTCTTAAGCCCATGGACCTAAGGCCCATCTTTATCCTTAATTCCATCTTTCATTAACCAAACCCACACTCTATTATCTTATTCAGCCTAATTAATTATTAACATACTTTTAAATAAACACAATCACCTTTTATTTATTATTACCAAAAGTAGGATGTTACATCCCAACCGGAAAGGACCTTACTTGCGCTTATCTGAGTACACTATTCACGGAATTGTATGATTTTTATGTACTTATATCAAATTGTGGGAGCTCACTAACTATTCATATAGTTCACCTTTATTTTATATATGCTACATGTACCTTATTTAGAGTATGTTGCCATGACAAAGACATTAATACATAGGATATTCAACATAAATGAACAAATTCCTTAAATGTGTAATTCTTTGTATTTCTTTTACTTTCAAACTTGTGTACTTGTGGTTTAAATCAATTAATGATAATATTGTCACTTAATAGTGTCACATGTGTTTTGAGCATTCTGTACGTCACACCCGGGCGTATTCTGTTGTAACTGGGGGTGTTACATAAATGTCGTGCAATCTTGTAACACATCAATAAGAGATATATTTAGTAATGTATCTTTTAAAGTGTTATGTCAAGAAAAGATTGCACAAACTCTCAAGATAATTCTTTCAGTACATTTGGAAGTGAGAGAGTACTAGATAAGAGATTGAAGAAAGGTCCAGGTGGACAAAATCCAAAAGACAATTAACTTCAAGTCAAAGCACGACAAAATAAAGGAAACATAAATAGACTTTAGAAAAAGAATTAGTAAAATTCTCATGGTCTATTTATAGGGATGTACCAGGAAAGTACTTATGTCTCTCAAGAACCTCATCTACTATCATTAACTTGCATTATCTTGTACATGAACACTAAATTTCGTGAGATAACCATAGTTTGGTTTTTAATTATTGTTGAATATACATTAAAATTATAATGAAACATGTTGTTTTACATGTAAAATATTTAAGAAATGTTGTTTTATATGTAAAATTTTAATCAGATTTGTTGTTTTACGTGTAAAATGTTGATGAAAAGTGTAATTTTGCATGTAAACTATATATTTTTACAAGTAAAATCTTAAAGAATTGTTGTTTTACTTGTAAAATGTTAATGTGATTTATTTTTTTAATGTAAAATGTTAATGAAAAGTGTTATTATATAAGTAAACATTTATTTTAAATGTAAAATATTAATTAACTGTTGTTTTACATGTTTAAGGATAATGAAAAGTGGCAAACAAAAAAAAACAATTACGAACGGATATGAATTCGTTGATTACATAATCGAGGGACAAAAAAGTGATAAAAACGTTGCGCGTTGCCTTTGCGAACTAAAGCAAATTCAGTCGGAATCGACATTGTCGGCTAAATCGTACACAGAAAACCATGTGTGTGTGTGTTGGTGAACACATGAGTTCATGTTGCGACACCGAAATTAAAACAATAAGTTAAATCGTCCACACTAAAAATACAACAAATTAACATGTATACCTAAACAAGACCGTGGCGAAAAACATATATATGTGCGTGACGCGAATTTTTCCAGAATCGATAGCCAACAAAAACTCATGGGAATAACCCTTTAAGTTGCAACTGGAACATGACGCGAATTTGGCCTAAATCATTTGACGGTATCAACGGTAAAAAAAACCGTATTTTATTGCGGCGAACCGATGCGAATTAAAAACGATAAGCAAATTAAAAGCAAATAAAAATGTCGACCGACCACGTGAGGCCACGTGGACCAATCACGTGGTAGCGTTGTTAAACTTCTCGGTGCGTTGCATTGAGTTAATGGTGCTCGTGTTATTGATAGTCATATAACTAATCAAACCGTGCGGTTTGACTGCGAGTCGTGGTGAATTTGATGGTGCGAGATTACAAAACCGGAAATAAACAAAAAAAAATACTTTGTTATAACACCCAAGTATAACATATTAACATAACAAAAACCGCACTTTGAAGTGGCGAACCGTCAACACTTTGGTTGGTCTTTTATTGTGGGGCCGAAAGTAAAGCAAATTCATCTACATCTAAAAAAACACTCTTAACATTTACAAAATATAAAAAAAAGCGGCGAACAAAAAAACATGCGCGTTGCAGTTGCGAACTAATATGAGTTTGCTAATTTCGATATCGAGGACAAAAAAAAGCGATAGAAAAACTTGCGCGTTGCGTTCTCACGTGGACTCTAACTCGGTCGGAAACGACGTTGTCGGCACTAAATCGTACATTGAAAACCACGTGTTGTGGTGGCGAACCGACACGAGTTCGGTCGGTATCAGGTTACGACACCGAAATTAAAGCAATAAGTTAATTCATCCACACCTAAAATACAATAAATTAACATAGTTAAATTAAAAGAACCATGGGAAATTAAATAATATATGCGCATTGCGGCCGCGAATAACGTGAATTCTTTCTAAGACAAGCAACAAAAATTCGTAGCGCAAAAACCCTCATTTTGCGACGTCGAACCAACACGAAGTTTAAAACAAAAAAAGAAATAAAAAGAAAAAAAATAAAATAAAAAAAGACCGACTAACCACATGAGGCCACATGGACCAATCACGCGGCTGTGTCGCCAAACTTCTCAATTACTATAATAATAATAATAATAATAATAATTAATTATAAACCCTAAACGGTAGGGATGTTCATGGTTCAGTTTCAAACCGTGAAACCGCTGATCGCTTGGTTTCACGGTTAGTTTTTTACCTAACTTTCAGTCAGTCGGTTTCAAATTCAAACCGTAACGAACGGTTTGGTTTATGATTTATACCAAAAACCAAACATATAATACCAGACCGACCCATATGAATTTTACTAGCAGAAGTGCCCGCGCGTTGCCGCAGGTTTGAGCATATAATCCCCTCGTGCTGGTTTGCAGTGTTTGGTGTGGTGTGTAATGAGTTATCCGTGTGACTGTGTTGCCCCATGTGCATATGTTTGTTTGGATGATTTTCGTGCGGGGTGCTTACTAAAATATTAACGTCTGCATATATATTGAATATATCATGTTTTGTGAAATTTTTGTTAATAAATTAGGCTTGTAGGTTTTGTGATTTTTAATCAACATAAAATATTGAATGTGTGTTAATTGGTGAGTAGTTAGAGTTGAAGTTTAATTAGGAGATGAAAGAAATGCTCAAATTAAAGCCATAAATTTTCCGGTCAACGAATTGTAGAAAAAGGTAAAGTGGTGGGCATACGTGATTTGATTGTGCATATGCATATTGGCTTATGGATATATATTGGATAAATGGTGTACTAAAGTGGACACTTAAATTGCAGAAACAAAAACCTTTATGTGGGACATTGCAAACTGACAAGTAGGAATGTGATGGGAATGATGAAAACTATACGAGATTGAAAGACTAAATAGCGAGTGAGACCACGGTCTTAGTGAAGACTGCCCTCCTTTTGCTGGTAAAACAATTCATGTGGTAGGAACGCCCCAATGGTTTTGTGACTACCGCAATTTCATATAGTTTTGTTGAGTCAGCCATAGAAAATAGTGTTCCGTTTGTAACGTAATTGGTAATGAGGATCCACAATTGCAAGGATATTGATGGAATTGTAGGGCTGTGAACATGAGGATCCACTTATCTTAAGATAGGGACCATAGGTTGTATGATATGTTTCAGCTTCCATGAGTTAGTAGCATGTGCTTGGAGTTGTCAATGTTTCTCAAATGGGTCCTAAATATTGATTTTGATGGAACAAGGGGGAAGACTTTCTTTATATTAACTAAGCCTCCAAAACGACGAAGTACAACGCATGTTGAGAACAGCATGGAAGACGTTCTTACATATTCCATTTTTGTGTTGAAGGGTATTTGTGTCCATTTTTGTTTGTATTGAATAAATATATCTTGTAGTGAAACCCGTGGCATGTTTAATATGCAAAATTTGGTAGTCATTTGAGTGGCCATTGCATAATCCCAAAGTGTCAACGATGGTGTTATAAAGGCCATGGGATTCATTTGGATCACTGTCTTCACAACTCCTCTAATCCATCTTATACCAGTGCGTTAGTGGTGCTCAATTACATACTACATGACAAATGGGAAATGGTTTGTCATGAGTAACTCACGGGCCTTTATGAAATCTCTATTGATAAGAGGTCCCTTCAATACTTCCACATCGTCAACTCACTTGACGGCAATGTAGGTGTTGTGTACTTGGAAACCGTTGTTGCACATGCTATATGATGTTACTGCTTCCCAGGTAGGTTTGACGTACACTGTTACGTAGAGGAACCATTTTTAGGGTTTCACACTTACTACCTCTTTTTAAATTAATTAAATTATCAGTTGATGATTCATATATTTGCATGAAAGGTTGATAATTTATATTATTATGTTTGATAGCTGAAAAGTTATAATTGGTTTTCTTATTTCTCTATTTTATATTTTTAATTTCGGCTTCACTCGATTTAAGAGCATGGGCATTGCAGCGGGGGCGCATGGCTCACGGGCATTTAGTAGGTAGGGGTTTGTTCATTATCGTACCGCTTCGAGGTAGTATGTGTTTTTTTAAAACATGTTACTAATAAACTATGTAACGATTCACAATAACAACTGTCAATGAGAATTAACTACATGGTATTTCTTAGTTAATTTGTAAATAAAAAATAAATTAAAGGGGTCGTATTAGGTTAACACGGTACACTGTTATCGACAATTTGAAATTTGTATAGATGTTTTATGTAGATGTAAAAGCACAAGATCCATTAGTATGTGATAATTTAATAAAATCCGGCCATGTAAACGGAGTTTCTAGTTAGTCGGTGAAAGCTAATTGTATGTGTAAACAGAGATCTAAAATACCCATATGGGTAAAACAAAGGTCAAATACAGGCGATGGAGGCTTTAATGGTTACGTTCTTCCAACAACATGAAAACCAAGGAAGTATTTAGTTTATCAAATAAATTCAACTTAAGTGACTGAGCACGTATCGCATGTGCGGTCTGACGGCTCGTCCGTCTTGTCAGTCTCTATTATCTTATGGGCTTGTGTTGACTTATGCAAACCCATTCTTGAAGGAGCGTTTATGTATGAATTTGTTATATTAGGTTTCCTGTTCTTCTTGTGCAATGCGATCGGTTTTACCATCCCAACAGTGTCTCAAACTTTTATCAAACAAATGAAAATAACAAAGAAAGTTAGTTACTTGATAAAGAGGGTTTACATTCACAGGATGCAGATTTATATGAAGAATCGTTTATGGGAAATCTTTTCGTTGTCCCGCAAGTGAATAATATGCAAGCAAAGACGACGGTTGCAGTTGACTGGGTTCCCGGGTGCAACCTCGATTTCTTCACAACTAATCAACTCCATATTCCAAGACGGATGGGCCATTTCCAATATTCCACTACAGTTTACACTGGCTCGATAACCTTGGATCCACAAATACATTAAAGAAGGTATATTAAGCATAAAAGTCGCAAGAGTTGTGTTCACTAAAATCGCACCCTCTCATTTCAAGTTTCTGCAATTTTAGACCCAATGGGGATTTTGTCGCCTTTTGGTTATAATGCTATCAAAGATTTTTTCATCGCGTACTTCACGATGTGTGGTAATGCTTGATGATCTCATTACAATTTTATAATAAAAAATAAAATTATAATGTTGCTAAATTAGATGAATTTTAACATCATTATTAGAAAAATGATGATAAGAAAAATGAAGAAACACAAATTACCTGCTACGCATTTCCTGGGCCATTATTTGCTACACCTTATAATTAACGGAATCTCGACAACATTACCACCATGAATTCTACATAGATGTAAATTTCCTAATATATAATAATCAATAATATATTAATTAGCTTTGTACTAAAAAGAACCTTACAAATGCAATGCGGACGGGTTAAAGCCAGTGCTAACCGCTAGAATTTCTACTGACATAAATTATAGTAACAACGACGATCCACTAAAAGTAACCTAAATTCATGAGCCGAACCACATAATTAATTACAGTGAAATTTCTCACATAACTACTGAGCAACAACACACCAAAAGAGTTGTCATCTTCCACCATCTCTTTAGACTTAAGCATTTCTTCCACTCTCAAAAAAAGGGTGGTGTTCTATGTATTCCGTGTCACCAAATATCACAAACCCTCGTAAAGTCAAAGTCAAGGTAAGAAAAAGATTAACCGATAGAAGTTGAAAACTTACCAGCTTAGTTACGCTATCAAATTCTTTGACTGCTTAAAAAAACTTTTCCACATCTTCCTCATCAACTGAAGAAGCCAAAGACTATCATTAATGAATTCAGTCCAAACAAGTTCCAACAAAAATAGGTATAGACTTAAACGGGCCATTTGATAAAAATTAACAAAATATTTTCACCCGTTAACAAAACATACCATCAATAATCGGTATTCACGTGATACAACAAAAGTTTGATCCAAATCATGTAGAATCACGCATATTAAGAATAAGATGCCCTAATAACCCCACAATTAATAAAATAATATCTAGTATTATGTCCTTGTCTCGCTATATTATCATAAAATCTCAATTGGTTCAATTTTAATAGTCTTAACTAATCTTGTAGCCCAAACAAAGAGAGACATAATTATTAACTAAATTATATTCTCATAAATCTCAATTGGTTCAATTTTAATAGTCACTTGCAGTTCCTTTGATGTGCTAAAAGTAGTCTAATAATTATTAACTAAATTATGCTAATCTAGACACTAAGTAATATTCTAGACTCTTTAAACTCGACTAAACTGTTACCGACAAGTGAACCAATCTACAGACTCTTTAAATTACGTATATTAATTAATTAATTAGACTCAACCAACTGGCACGACTATTTATTTATTATTATTAAAGGGGGTTTTTAAACTAAATAATATTAAACTATAATTAAAACATGTCTAATTATTACTTAAACCTAATTACTTTTTATAATAAAAAAACTAAACCCTAGTTAATTAAAATATAATAAACTATTAAAATGCTTAGATTAATTCAGATGATGAAAGTAACTACCTAGGCTGGAATCCCCTAAGTTACGGCAATCAATTAACTGAGAAACATAAGTTATGGAACCGGGATCGTAAAATAGACCCTTTTCAGAAAACCCGAAAAGGACCCTTGACCTTCAAGAAGACACCTATGGATTTCTAACTAGTTTTTAAGACTCACCAGTTAGTTTTATGAATTAAACTTCCTTACGGTTATTTAATAATTTATGTCTAAGTATCTTTATGGCGAAATATTACCTTACATCGCGGAAATCAAAGATAGTTAAGTAGACTCAATTGACTTAATAGACTAAGTTGACAATCAAACATAGACGGACTCCTTACGAATAACTAAATTTAGCAATCCTGACCAACAAAGATCTATCAATAACCTATCACCTTACAGCTTTATAGGCTAGCAGCTCACTTTTATCTATTTAATTAGTTTTATTGTTTCTATTATCGTAATCGATATAAATCATAAACTAGTCAAGATCACACAGTAAATGACCTAACAAAACCCTATCCTATGAAACAATTAACAAGGGCAATGTGAAACAATAAATCCAAGTAAATAGAACCAAGCAATCATACGCTTCAATTAATTCAAACTCAACACTTTACTTAAAACATAAAATCCATAACGAAAGAAATCCCAATCAAAATCAAACCAAACAAAGGTTCATCACAAGCCTAGGCAGTCTAATAAGTTTAACCTAACATCTTAAAATCAAAGAAACAAAAATAATTAATGTCAACAACCAAACTCATAATTAAAATAATAAATTCAAACCGAATATTGATGATGCTTGGTTAAGTAGGTGTTGAACCCAGACGCTCTCCGCTTGAACCAAAGTGTTTTCGTCTGTTTATAATATTCTTCTTGCGACTAATCAAATATGTCGAACAAGAGCCGTCGGAACCTTTTGTTCTCTCAAAAATTATATCTTGAACCCTTAAGAAAACTCATGATTATATACTACTAGTAGCCGACATTCAATTCCCTGTTCATGTCATCGATGGCCCACAAAATATAAGAGGCCCACATCTCATCTCATGGTCAAATTAAAAGTCCATACTCCATACTCGCATGCACATTACTTTAGTTAGCTCATGTTTAATCTAATAAATATAATAAAATATTAGTCACATGACATTTAACAAAACCAACGAATTTTATTCATTATTATATATTCCATATAACGCCATTTAGATGTTAATAAATAACAAATGCAATACAATAAACATTCTAATCATAATATTAACTCATTTTGTTATAGGGACTTTTTAACGAGCAAACATTATTATTGTTAAATTGTTTTACTAGTTTTAGCTCGTTTCGACTTCAGACCTTTAAAACCTAAATGTGAACAAATTGAGAATAATATTCAATAAAAACAAACCTGGCTAAAAAATACTCAAAAGTATAGGAATATTTATACAATATATATATATATATATATATATTAGATCACATCATCCTTGCTGACATGTCAAGCCACCCAATTTCCATAAATAATCCTAATGATTGCTCGAGGCGAGCAATGCATTCTCACAACTCTCTACCATCCGTATGAACAACAACTACGATGCCAAATAAACAAATTTCACATAAACACATTCAAAAACACAATTTGCATAAACAAAAGTTACAAATACAATGAACTCATCAGATTTTAGCGGTGCGGTAAATAAAAGGACATTAAATATATTAGTTTGACTTTGACTACATGAAAGGAAAACAAATTCTTTAAATCAAAAGGCCATACAAATGGCATATTAAAGGAGCCAAGTTGAGCCCAAGCTCGTTTAACTTACAAAAGCTCATATTCGACCCTTCATGTAGCTTTAAATATGCAAAACAAAATTATATAATCAAAAAATACGTCATATAAACATCAACAATGAGATAGTTTTTATCATTAAAGGAAATGCATTAAATACATACACATAATTGAATCAGAGAGGGCGAAATCACCATGAAGTTACCCAAAAGAAACATCAAAGTAATTAATATCACATGCACTACACATTTAAATACATTTAATATTACTCACTCCTCCATTGACAAGTGCATGTGAGACTTGGACAGGGGCAACATAAATCAAAACACAAAATTTAAATCTCAATTGGTTGAACACAATCGATGTATTCGGGTTTCATCAATTTGAATAAAGAAAGAGCAACATACTGAAATTTAAGGAGCCTTCCCAGCCTGAAATTGTTAATTGTTATAAAATTTGACCAAATACCAAAAATATTGAAATCAATGTTAGAATCCCAACCCAAATCAGATTGGTTTGAAAGCATACATACTATTAAATGAAACTATAATCAATTGAACATAGAGAAAACAGGAGAAGATGGATACATACCTGGTTTTTTTTTGCGACGGTGGGGACTGTAAACTTTGTCCATACTTATAGCAGAGGGGTAGTACAAAACTTAAACAACATGGTCGATTGAAATCGTTAAAGATTAAATTTTCATGACCGATTGAATCCCCGATAGAATGATTGATAAATGCATCAAAATATTAAAGGCATGTTATTACCTTCAATTAAGTTGTTAAGAAATAATGAATGTTAACTATCTAATAAATATATAATAATGTAGATAATAAATATACCCTGAGATACATATAAACCTTTTGCTTTCTAAATAATTGAAGAGTAATCTTATAAATTGTGAAGCTTCATCAACTTGTAACAAACGCGTTTAAAACATATCGAGGTTTTGGTAAATTACTTTTCTTGTCCAATTATGAAATGTCTATTTTACCCTTGACATGCAATTATGAAATTACTTTTGTGCCCATCACTCCTCATTTAGATATATTAAAGTTTTGAGATATTTCATATAAATATATATTACATAACTAGAATTAAAAACTATTTTAACTTCAGTTAAGTTTAAACAAATCAAATTATCAAAAGTAAGCTAACCTAAATATTTCGTTCTCAATTCAATAACTTTAATATGTTTTTAAAACTGTGGGTTTCCATCATAGTAATAATTCTTATAGATGCTCAATTATGACATCATTATAAATTGTTAACGACCCACAGATTTTGTGTTATGTGCTGACGTTGAAATTGATCAGGTGCTTTTAATGGTTTGATTTGGTTCGGTTTAAAAATTGTACGTTTTAGTTTTGGTTTACAAATGCAACATCTTCACTTGATGTGTAACTTGCTTGGCCCTTCATGCAGGTTTAAATATGCAAAACAAAATTATATAATAAAAAATATGTCATATGAACATCAACAATGAGATAGTTTTATCATTATAAGAAATGCATTAAATACACACACATAATTGAATATGAGAGGGCGAAATCACCATGAAGTTACCCAAAAGAAACATCAAAGTAATTAATATCACATGCACTACACATTTAAAACATTTAATATTACTCACTTCTCCATTGACAAGTGCATGTGAGACTCGGACAGGGCAACATAAATCAAAACACAAAATTTAAATCTCAATTAGTTGAACACAATTAATGTATTCGGGTTTCATCAATTTGAATAAAGAAAGAGCAACATACTGAAATTTAAGGAGCCTTCCCGGCCTGAAATTCTTAATTGTTATAAAATTTGACCAAATACCAAAGATATTGAAATCAATGTTAGAATCCCAACCCAAATCAGATTGGTTTGAAAGCATACAGACTATTAAATCAAACTATAATCAATTAAACCTAGAGAAAACCGGAGAAAATGAATACATACCTGGTTTTTGTTTTGCGACGGTGAGGACTGCAAACTTTGTCCATACTTATAGCAGAGGGTTAGTGCAAAACTTAAACAACATGGTCGATTGAAATTATTAAAGATTAAATTTTCATGACCGATTGAATCCCCAATAGAATGATAAATGCATCAAAATATTAAAGACATGTTATAACCTTCACTTAAGTTGTTAAGAAATAATGAATGTTAAATATCTAATAAATATATAATAATGTAGATAATAAATCTAACCAGAGATACATATAAACCTTTTTCTTTCTAAAGAATTGAAGAGTAATCTTATAAATTGTGAAGCTTCATCAACTTGTACCAAGCTCTTTAAAAACATATCGAGGTTTTGACAAATTACTTTTCGTGTCCAATTATGAAATGTGTGTTTTACCCTTGCCATGCAATTATGAAATTACTTTTGTGGCCATCACTCCTCATTTATATATAATATAGATATATTAAAGTTTTGAGATATCTCATATAAATTTATATTACATAATTAGAATTAAAAACTATTTTAACTTCAGTTAAGTTTAAACAAATCAAATTATTAAAAGTAAGCTAACCTAAATATTTCGTTCTCAATTCAGTCACTTTAATGTGTTTTTAAAACTGTGGGTTTCCATCATAGTAATAATTCTTATATATGCTCAATTATGACATCATTATAAATTGTTAAGTGCCCATAGATTTTGTGT
Source organism: Bidens hawaiensis (assembly GCF_021521415.1). Classification (NCBI taxonomy): domain Eukaryota; kingdom Viridiplantae; phylum Streptophyta; class Magnoliopsida; order Asterales; family Asteraceae; genus Bidens; species Bidens hawaiensis. The sequence continues at coordinate 47,089 of NW_027493496.1, read as the reverse complement.
TATGTGCTGACGTTGAAATTGATCAGGTGCTTTTAATGGTTTGATTTGGTTCGGTTTAAAAATTGTACGTTTTAGTTTTGGTTTACAAATGCAACATCTTCACTTGATGTGTAACTTGCTTGGCCCTTCATGCAGGTTTAAATATGCAAAACAAAATTAAATAATAAAAAATACGTCATATGAACATCAACAATGAGATAGTTTTATCATTATAGGAAATGCATTAAATACACACACATAATTGAATATGAGAGGGCGAAATCACCATGAAGTTACCCAAAAGAAACATCAAAGTAATTAATATCACATGCACTACACATTTAAAACATTTAATATTACTCACTTCTCCATTGACAAGTGCATGTGAGACTCGGACGGGGCAACATAAATCAAAACACAAAATTTAAATCTCAATTAGTTGAACACAATGTATTCGGGTTTCATCAATTTGAATAAAGAAATAAAAACATACTGAAATTTAAGGAGCCTTCCCGGCCTGAAATTCTTAATTGTTATAAAATTTGACTAAATACCAAAGATATTGAAATCAGTGTTAGAATCCCAACCCAAATCAGATTGGTTTGAAAGCATACAGACTATTAAATGAAACTATAATCAATTAAACCTAGAGAAATCCGGAGAAGATGAATACATACCTGGTTTTTGTTTTGCGACGGTGAGGACTGCAAACTTTGTCCACACTTATAGCAGAGGGGTAGTGCAAAACTTAAACAACATGGTCGATTGAAATTATTAAAGATTAAATTTTCATGACCGATTGAATCCCCAATAGAATGATAAATGCATCAAAATATTGAAGGCATGTTATAACCTTCACTTAAGTTTTTAAGAAATAATGAATGTTAAATATCTAATAAATATATAATAATGTAGATAATAAATATAACCTGAGATACATATAAACCTTTTTCTTTCTAAAGAATTGAAGAGTAATCTTATAAATTGTGAAGCTTCATCAACTTGTACCAAGCGCTTTTAAAACATATCGAGGTTTTGACAAATTACTTTTCGTGTCCAATTATGAAATGTGTGTTTTACCCTTGCCATGCAATTATGAAATTACTTTTGTGGCCATCACTCCTCATTTATATATAATATAGATATATTAAAGTTTTGAGATATCTCATATAAATTTATATTACATAATTAGAATTAAAAACTATTTTAACTTCAGTTAAGTTTAAACAAATCAAATTATTAAAAGTAAGCTAACCTAAATATTTCGTTCTCAATTCAGTCACTTTAATGTGTTTTTAAAACTGTGGGTTTCCATCATAGTAATAATTCTTATATATGCTCAATTATGACATCATTATAAATTGTTAAGTGCCCATAGATTTTGTGTTATGTGCTGACGTTGAAATTGATCAGGTGCTTTTAATGGTTTGATTTGGTTCGGTTTAAAAATTGTACGTTTTAGTTTTGGTTTACAAATGCAACATCTTCACTTGATGTGTAACTTGCTTGGCCCTTCATGCAGGTTTAAATATGTAAAACAAAATTATATAATAAAAAATACGTCATATGAACATCAACAATGAGATAGTTTTATCATTATAGGAAATGCATTAAATACACACACATAATTGAATATGAGAGGGCGAAATCACCATGAAGTTAGGCTGAGGGGTGTGGGGGGCGCGAGAGGGGGCGTGAGTGGGGGCGCCATCCAATAATATTGTGACGTGTGGCAGAGAGAGAAACTTGATAAGATGGGTATTGGTAGTGGTGATAGCGCCCCGGGGCATGGTGTGGAGGGGCGCGAGAGGGGGCGCGAGCGGTTTTTTTTTTTTTTTTTATAAATGTATTAAAAAAACGTATTATTAAAAACAAAACATTAATTAAAAATCTATTAACATGAAAACTAATTAGAAGATAGTTTTTACGATTTGATTTCAATTTTTTGTTAATTAAAAATCTATTAACATAAAAACAATTTTTTTTTTTTAATATAATATTGAGCCCAACGGCTCTATTCCGGAATCCCATGCATCATCACGCCATTCCCAGCCGCTACCCAGCCCGCGCCTGCCTCGTTTTCCGCTCTCGCGCCCCTCTCGCGCCCCTCTCGCGCCCCGGTGGTGTGGCTCTCGCGCCCCGGGGCGCTAGCGAACGCCCTCACGCGCCCTGACTAGCGCTCCGCACCCCTCAGCCTTACCCAAAAGAAACATCAAGGTAATTAATATCACATGCACTACACATTTAAAACATTTAATATTACTCACTTCTCCATTGACAAGTGCATGTGAGACTCGGACAAGGCAACATAAATCAAAACACAAAATTTAAATCTCAATTAGTTGAACACAATTAATGTATTCGGGTTTCATCAATTTGAATAAAGAATTAAAAACATACTGAAATTTAAGGAGCCTTCCCGGCTTGAAATTCTTAATTGTTATAAAATTTGACCAAATACCAAAGATATTGAAATCAATGTTAGAATCCCAACCCAAATCAGATTGGTTTGAAAGCATACAGACTATTAACTGAAACTATAATCAATTGAACCTAGAGAAAACCGGAGAAGATGAATACATACCTGGTTTTTGTTTTGCGATGGTGAGGAGTGCAAACTTTGTCCATACTTATAGCAGAGGGGTAGTGCAAAACTTAAACAACATGGTCGATTGAAATTATTAAAGATTAAATTTTCATGACCGATTGAATCCCCAATAGAATGATAAATGCATCAAATTATTAAAGGCATGTTATAACCTTCATTTAAGTTGTTAAGAAATAATGAATGTTAACTATCTAATAAATATATAATAATGTAGATAATAAATATAACCAGATACATATAAACCTTTTTCTTTCTAAAGAATTGAAGAGTAATCTTATAAATTGTGAAGCTTCATCAACTTGTACCAAGCGCTTTAAAAACATATCGAGGTTTTGACAAATTACTTTTCGTGTCCAATTATGAAATGTGTGTTTTACCCTTGCCATGCAATTATGAAATTACTTTTGTGGCCATCACTCCTCATTTATATATAATATAGATATATTAAAGTTTTGAGATATCTCATATAAATTTATATTACATAATTAGAATTAAAAACTATTTTAACTTCAGTTAAGTTTAAACAAATCAAATTATTAAAAGTAAGCTAACCTAAATATTTCGTTCTCAATTCAGTCACTTTACGTGGATGATTTCCTTTGAGATCATTAAAGTCAAGGTTACATTCTGCAAATGTAACCGCGACAGAGTCACCTTCAACGTAACGGATTTCGGGTGTTTTATTACACTAGGGAATATGGTGAGTTTTCCAACAAATGGGAAAAAATGTTGTAGGGTGACAGATAATGATTGTTTAAGATTGGGAACAATAGTTTCGGTGAACTGAGTTTTAGTGATTGGGAGGTCATAAAAGAAGAGTGTGTGTGCGGGATCAGCCATGATTAACCATATTATGTCGAAGAATGTTAACGACAATGACTGGCAGAGTACGGTGGCGGGTGGTGGGGATATTTGGGACTGCTAAAGAACTGTCAAGGTAGGAAGGGAATGCATACCATTCATATCTTTTCGATAGTTTGATATCCCAAAAATAAGTGATAAAACTTTGATTTGGTGGAGTATAAATAGCCGAAATTGAGTGCTTTTGAAATAGTGAGGTGGCTTGGTTGTATTTAGTGGATTGGTTGTTATGATGGATGTTATTCTTTCAGGTGTTTTAAAAGTTTTGTTCTTATAAATTGATCACTATCCGGTTGTTATTATATTAGTATTGTTTACATCCGAATGAAATCATTCAGATGAAAACATCTGATTAATTCAGTCTGTTTGATTTCAGACAGAAAATCATCTAAATATTTAAAATTATGTCTGAATCATTTAGACTTTTTGTTGTTGCTGAATGGGACAAATGTTCATTCAGACCTGACTCATTCAGATCTAAATGAACCAAACAACCCCTTAATGAACCAAACAGCCAAAAACTAATGCACTGTGGCCTTGGCACTGAACAATGAAAATATTAGCGTCAAAACGTTGATAAAAATCAGTACGGTGTTGAATTGTCAGCAGCTTTAATAATTTGCATGTTTATTCTTTGTTGGCTTCTACATTAAATTGATGTCTATCAAATTGTTACTTTTTATTTACTAATCAGTCAATCACTCATTGAAAAGATTGTTGGGAGTAACATTGTCTCACGGGTGAGATCAGTAATGTTACAAAGTAATCAAGTGGACTATTTTTGTGTTAGACCATCCGTAGTCTTCTAGTTGTGGCGACGTTTTGGGCCAATGGGTTGGAATATTTGAACAAGCGTTTTGTACAAAACGTTGAAATATCACGAATTTTAAAAAATCAAACCGTTGGACAATGGTTATGTTTAAGAAAGCCATTTTTTTATTAATATAAACACCAACTTCACCATCTTTACCGGTTTCTCTTCCACCTTCATTTTTACCCACAAATATGAACCCGTTAAACAATTCTATAATCTGTTTCGGTCAATTCTCCTGACAACCCATATCAAACAATCCTGACCCAAATAATCCACAACCGAACACCACCCAACCAACCCCTCAATATCCATACACGGTCGGACTTAATTACCACCCGAGCATGAGGGCATACATGCAACTTCTCGGTTTCGGTTTTCCAGCACTGAACACGATGGCCGGTTTCAAACAAGATGAAGAAGAGACGGTGCCGGATACACAACCAGATCCGAAGATTCGTAATGAGTCGAGCCAACGTCAAAAAAAAGGCGGAAGCTCATGTGAGAGACAACACAAAATTCGCGTTGACTCATTTTTTGTTTTAGTTCCCGTGCCGTAACGGACATAACGAAACTGATCGGATGCTAATTTACCACCTTAACTCAAGGACCAATAACGCTTGTTTTTTTACCAACGTGTAAGGCCAAAAAGTGTGGCTTGCGATATCAAATTACGAAAACCGTTAATTATATTATGGTCAAGGAAATAATTAAAGCCGGCGAGAAAACCGGACACGAAACGAGAGTTTCGGGAACACGCGTTTAGCTTTAACGGGAGATCTTCTAGTTTATTTGTGTTTAGCTATAAATAGGAGAGTTGTTTTCTATTTTAGTGTGTGTTTCATGTTGTAAATCACCACCCAAGGGGAGCTCACCTTGGGTGGGTCGTTCTAGTTTAATGTATTAATCTTTTACCGATAACGAGATCGATCACTATCCTTATTATATTTATATTATTTTGTTCGGTCGTTTGATTTACCGCACCCGTCTCGACACGTTTATCGAGAGCAAAACCGTTCGGTGGTCGTTTTGGGACCTACACAACGCTCAGGTTTTACCGACGAATCCCGACGCAACGCGCCACAATTGATATTTTTAAAACTTTTACTTCAATTTTTGCACATACAAATGTTACGCCATATACATAAAAAAACTTATTAAACTATTTTCTCATATGTTTTCTTTTACCTTTAAACATTTATCTACACGTTTAAGTATATGCAGAAAATTTACCTACACATGATACGCATAACCTACACACATGTGAACTCTCTGAATAAATGACAAATATACATTGCTTTTAACAATTTTTTGTGTATCAAAGTTTTTTAAATGTAGGTTTCATATTTCAAATTCATATTGATAGTTCTTAAAATATAAAACAACGCTTTCATATTAAAGTTTCTCATAGGTACAACATCAACAATATTATTATCATTTAGACGTTCTATTTAAGTGAAAATGAAGTACGAAAATCGTTTCTTTAAATATATCCGATGAATATATAATCGGGAAAGAAACAATGAATCATTAAAATCTATCCGTTGTCATATAACTAGTTGGTGAGTATAGCTATGAATAGGCTTATATTTGGGAACTTCAATAAACCACAAAGTTGCAACCATTGCCAAAGCTCGTTTGGTACAATTTAAAAGCAGGGAGTAAAATTGAATAAAGAGAAGGTTGCTTTAACAATTTTTGAGTCACACGTGAGAAGTCGACAAAAATTAATGTACTATGTTGTTTTGTTCGAAAATGGTTTAAGTCAAGGTACGCAGGAGGTGGATGGTCATGGCACTTCACTTCAAATATAAAGGTTGAGAACAACCTTTCAAATATATATTAAGCTGTCCTTCAACACCACTCACTCATCATATATACGTCACGCCAGCTTTTCTCTATCGTTTAACATCACCCTTCAATCTATAGGTATACACATTTTCCTCGTATAGTCATATCTTCATCATTCTTCATTTTCTATATTTTTATTTAATACAATATATATATGTATATGTATGTGTGTGTGTGCGCGCGCGCATGTATATATTATTGATTTCTTTTTAGAACCACTATGAGTTTTAAGAACTCGAAATAACTTAACGTAACAAATTCTTTTAGAATTTTTTTTCACATATATGTAATATAGGTAGGTTGCATTTACGTAGAAAAATTACAACATTTTTTACGTATCGAATCGACATTTCACATAGGTGTAACAAATGTTTAATTTATTGTAATCAATGTACATCTTTATTCTCTCTCTTACTTAATTTTTTAATTAGATTTAATCTCAAACACATAATCTAACCTATTTAATTATTTAACTATGTGGTCAATAATGAGGTTCTAAGTTCTTTAAACTGAAAGAGTTCTCAAATTATCTCTCCTCTATATAATATAGGGACATTTAACGTACAAATGAAATTAACATGTTAATTGTGAGAATCAGTTACAGTTTTTATATATACAAGTAGTTTAAATATGTAATTATGAAATAGAGTAATTACATAATTACTCTACTTGTATATATAATTACTCTACTTGATTATCATAATTAGTACATTAATTTTATTTGTATTAGATCCAAACTCGGTATATATATAAACAGAGAGAGAGAGAGTTAAGTTTAAAACGAAACTCCAAAAATGTAAGGAACTAGGAACCCTTCCCAACCCTTGATCATTTTCCCACATCTTTATAGTACACTCTCAATCACATACATCACATCATTTTTGCAAGTAAAAAAAAAACCATTCAAAACAAAATAAAAAAAATAATTAAAAAAATTATAAAGGCCAAATAAACGAAAAAATAAAAAAAACAAAATGTTTATTTAACAACCCCCCCCTCCCTCCCCAATTCAAAATAAAATAAAACTCAGTTTAGCTTTCATGTTTAATTTAGTGTTTAGGACATTTATGTGACATTCCCCATTTTCGGGTCAATTTGTATATGTTTTTATTATGAAAATCGACCTGTTTTGTATACCGAACCTTTGAATAATATAAAAATGATTAATTTTATGTTACATATTTGTTTTATGGTTGTGGAATCTCAAAAATATCTTTTACAATCCTTAAAATATCCCTAAAACGCTCAAAACGAACTTAAGGGACTAAAACTGCCAAAGTTGAAAATTAGATTTTTCCCTCCGCGACCTTAGCGCCGTGTTAAGGTCAAGGGCAGAGACCTTAGCGCCACGCTAAGGTGCTCTGCAGCAGAAATAACGTTTTTTGTTGTTTTGTTACCTTGTTTGACTTGTTTTAACCAATTAAAACACATGCAAGCTTGGAAATAAAACATATAAATAAACATTGACCATTACCCTATATAAACAAGCTCATCTCCCTCATTTCAACCTTGCACATTCACTTCTTTTCACTCCCAAACAAAAATTCCAACTTCATCTCTTGAAGGTTTCTTAATAATCAAACAAGAACCATTCCTTAATTTTGTTTTGTTACTTAGTAATTGAAGCTTGTGGTACAACATATATATAATATTCACCCCTTGTTTCTTTCGACTTTAACCTTCTCCGGCCATGGTCGGTTGAGGTGATACGCTACAAGGCAAGGCTACATGGAGGACTAATTATAGTCCTTGATTTACTATATTTCCTTTAATGCTTACTAGTGTTGTTTAAAGTATAAATAGTTTAGTTTCTAATTCATGTTAAATGAGTTCCATGGTATTGGTATGTAGTCACTAGCCTCGGTTTTATCCCGAGTTGAGAACCGAACCAAAACCGAACTCTTGTTTACTAGTTTTGTATTAAATAGTTAAATAAACATGTTTATGTAAGATTTGAATATTATAACTTCTAAAATCGATTTTACAGTTCTATGGTATTTGGGTATGCGGCAACCATCCTCGGTATCATTCTGAGTCAAGGACTGATCCAAAACCGAACTAAACCGAATTCACTCGCTTGAGACACACAAGTATGTTTTGGGCCACCGAAACTCATCTTTTCTTCAAGAATATATTTCAATCTAATTTTAAATTATTTTCTCAACATAGTTGGTGTGTCGGAATCCAACTTGTTCTTATAACAAGTTTGGAATGGTAAAACCAAATACTCGCTTAACGGACGTTAAGGTTCTTCACAATAGAACTATATAATTGATTAAGTCTTTTGATTTTTATTGAGTTATCTCATAACATTTATCACTTTGGAAAGTTGACTTTGAGTTTGGTTATTTATCAAGACTCCAATCGACAAATCCGAACACTCGACTAAAACCTCGTTTTGGTATTTATATAACAAAGGGTCTTGCAATAGTGCATTATAACCCACATAGTTACTTGACATAGGTTGAGTAATATTAATGAATGGAATACCAAGACCCGGTTTTGGGTAAACTTATTTTTAAAGAAACATGTCTTTAATTTCTCAAATACTTACATTTTAAACCATAAACTTCATTTATTTATTTTAGTTGTCATATATTTTACTTTAAACCCTTTCAAGACTACCTACTAACATAAGACCCGTTTAATCTAGGCCTTGCTCATTAATCCGATATTCAATCTTTCGCGAATCAATCTTTCAAGTTACTTAGTTAACGTGAGTACTTTTTCATCCCCTGTTTTCCATCTTACGTTTTAGGGATGGCATTGCATACTTATTCAAACTCAAAGGATTTAGTATATGTTACTTAAATAAATGCTCGATTTGGTGTTATATGCTTTACATGATTACATGTTATATGTTTATTGCTTTAGGCGGGTTGGCCTCTATGAAACTATTAAGTATGATCATACGCACCCCTAACTACTTTAGCCTCGTGCTAGTAGCATAGGGCAACTATTATACGAGTATATTTGGTTATTACCATATATGTAGAAAGGTGTTTCAAACTATTTACTATTTGCATATCTAAATTGTTGCTATTATTTATTATTCCATATACGAGTTGTGGATTTCTCTATTATATACTTATCGTTCAAATCTATGAAAATTGCTCACCAACATTCGTGTTGACAAAGTTTATTATATTCAATTTAAAGGTTTATTACTTGGTTGATTTGGAGACTTGAAGAACTATTATCTTGTGACCGTTTAGGTTATTAGATATAAATGAACAATTTATTTGTTTGACTATCTATTCGGTTATTTGTGTGAACAAGCTTGTGTTATTTGGATGATTTAATGAAATGAATGAGTTGTTTAAATATTGTCACTTTAATAGTGTCTTGTGTTCATGGGTAATCCGTTGCACCCAAGCATGTTCCGCCGCCTTTGGTCGGGGTGTGATAGATTGGTATCAGAGCCAAGACTATATGATAGGTGGTTAGACGTAACGGCCTAGTATAGTTTTGCTTTAGGGTCATTATACGTGTTGTTTATAGGTGTTACCCTACTTGATTGTTCATTACATTTATATATTTATTTGCTTGTTTATTTCAATTAATCTCCAAAATATACACATGCACACACTCTCAAAGTATTCCAATGTATCCTTACCTTAAACGCAAAAACATTAGTTTTTACATTGTGTTTTATAGATCACAAACTTAATTTGGATCCCGTTATTCAAGATCCCTTAACGGTTTCATTTATATCGGGTTTGTAGCCATCATAGAGGGAGAAACACTATGAAACAGTCATTTGACAAAAAGATCCAAGAGTCAAAGGTGATTTACTTACCTGAGATGGTTGAATTGTAGTGTTCGTTTTCTAGGCCAATGTACCGTGTTATACGTGTCAATAATTTAAATTGTCGAACGCAAGCGTCCCGGTTGCCTCCTTATATTTTGGTGTTGAAAACATAAAAGCCATGGTGAAAAGTGGACAAGTGTTTTTAACATCTTGTTGTATCTCTGGTTTTATTATATGTTATTATCGTGATTTGAATCAACAACATGAATTACGCGGTGATACGTGCACATGTTCGACTCCATCTATTATTTTATACAAGTTTTTATTGGTCGGGATATCAAATCATGGTGGTTCATGTACGACTTTCCCGACTATATATAAATTTCAATATCTCAAAACCTTCAATTTTTGAATGTCAACAGTTTGAAACTTATATATATACATACATTTTATCTTTTGATTCAAGTATAAAATAGTTTTTACTAACATTCTCATCCTCATAACTCTAGGACTCACAATAATTTAAAACCCCATATGTACTCATTTCCCTCATACATACATCAAACTTATACCATTTCTCTTTTATTTTAGAATGCCTCCTCCTCGTCGCCAAACTCGAAAGCCGAGCTACGATCGTCGAGTGGCCGCTATGGTTGCTAAAGAAATCGCCGCTGTGATTCCCAGACTAATAACTCAAATTCAAGCCACCCAGCCCACCATTACTCAAACCACACCTAACCCCGCACCTTTCGCCTTGAAAATTTTCAGCGGTGCCAACTCATCTCAGTTTCATGGCACGAACTGTGCCACTACCCTGTTTCAATGTTTCGAAAGATGGAAAGCCTTTTTAACCTTTGTGAATGCCCCGAACCCAAGAAAACCACATACGCCTCAATCATGTTCGAGGGAACCGCCTGAACTTGGTGGAATGGGGAAATGCTCATCAATGGGGCGTAAGTAGCTATGGCCTACTCATGGACCAAGCTCAAGGAAGTCACGAGGAAGAAATTTTTGCCCAAAACACGAACTCCAAAAACTCGAATCCGAATTTTGGGAACTTAAGCAAGAGAGTGGTGACAACTCCGCCTACTCCAACCGCTTTCATGAGCTTAGTCTCTTGGTTCCTCACATGGTCACTCCCCTCGAACGGGCGATTGACAAGTATGTCGGTGGTTTGCCCATGAAAATTCGAGACTCGGTGATGAATAGTAAACCGCAAACACTTCATGATGCACTTAGCCGGTGCTCTTTCAGAAAACCATGTCAAAGCGGGTACCCTCTCCCTCAAGAAAACGAGTGACAAGAGTAAGCCCAAACCAACCCCTCAATCTAAAGTCGAATCACAACCTCAAGCCATCAATTACTCCAACTCATCCCATCAAGCCAAAAAGAAACAAAGACCCAATCACCGAAATTATGTTGTTACTCACCCACAACAGACTCAACAACAACCTTAAGCTCCTCCAAACCGAAAGCCCTACATCGGTACTCACCCATTGTGCAACACTTGTCAACTTCACCACCCATCTCACATGGCTTGTCGCCACTGCACTAATTGTAACCGTTTTGGTCACCTCAATACTACTTGTCGAACCGCACCTCGTGGACATCCCGCTCCACCAAAAACCATGCCGCAAAACTCGCAAAACCGCATCATGCCTTACGCTCAAAACCTGCAACAACCCCGAGCCTGGTTCAATTGTGGAGACCCGAGCCATTTCTGCAACGCTTGTCCCTGACTTGCGTATGCGAACCAAGCTCAAGCCATCACCGTTTCCCACTACCAAGTCCAAACCTACCAACCCCAAATCCCACAACTCAATGCCCCTCTCATCCAACCAATGCAAGCCATTCAAACACCTCCTCATCCTCCTCCCTAAGTACCTCAAGGTAATCCAGGTAACCAAGGGCGTGCCTTCATGATAAACGCTAATCAAGCTCAAGTTGCAAACAACGTTGTGAACGGTATGTTTCTAGTGAATGAACATTTGGCTTCAATTTTATTTAATTCGGGTGCCGATAGGAGTTTTATCTCATTAAAATTTGAATATACACTTGCCGTACCTCGCACTAAACTCTCTCGACCTTTTTCCGTCGAAGTCACCAACGGTAGCTCTATCAAAATTAACTCGGTAATTCGTAATTATATTCTTACTCTTTGCAAGCACGAATTCTCCATCGATCTCATCCCGATGCAAATGGGAAGTTTCGATGTCATAGTAGGCATGGATTGGTTAGCATGGCACCGTGCCGAAGTTGTTTGCCAAAACATATTCATTCGAATCCCGCTCGTCAATGGAAAACCCCACAAAGTCTTTGGCAAAACGATTCCCAAGAAACTCAACCTCATGTCTTTCTCTCGATCTCGTAAATATTTGTGCCAAAAGTATGTTCCGTTCCTAGCCCAAGTGGTGGTAAAAGACCACAAGGAAAGAAAAATCCACGACATATCCATTGTTCGTGACTTCCTCGATGTCTTTCCCGAAGATGTCACCGGTCTTCCACCCATTCGTCATTCGTCAGGTCGAATTCCGAATCTATCTTGTGCCCGGAGCAATGCCCGTAGCCAGAGCGCCTTACCTTTTAGCCCCATACGACGGGGCTAGAATTATCAAATCAACTCGAAGAAATTTCCGAGAAAGGTTTCATTCGTCCAAGTTCTTCTCATTGGGGTGCTCCCGTCCTCTTCGTGAAAAAGAAAGATGGCTCGTTTCGTATGTGCATCGACTATCGAGAACTTAACAAACTCACTATTAAAAATCGTTATCCTTTGCCACAAATCGACGACCTCTTCGATCAACTTCAAGGCGCAACGTGTTTCTCTAAAATCGATCTTCGATCGGGATATCACCAACTGCGCGTTCACGAAGAAGACATTCCCAAAACCGCTTTTGGTACTCGACATGGGCATTTCAAATTTTTGGTCATGCCCTTTGGGTGACCAACGCACCCGCGGTATTTATGGATCTCATGAACCGTGTTTGCAAACCATTTCTAGATAAATTCGTCATTATCTTTATTGATGACATCCTAATCTTTTCTAAAACCAAAGCCGAACATGAGTATCACTTACGTTCCATTCTCGAACTCCTAAGAAACGAACGACTTTACGCCAAATTCTCAAAATGTGAATTTTGGCTAAGGGAAGTTCAATTTTTGGGACACATCGTCAACGCAAGGGTGTTAATGTTGATCCCGCTAAAATCGAGGCCGTCAAAGATTGGAAAACTCCATCCACACCCACGGAAATTCGATCTTTCCTCGGTTTGACCGGATATTATCGGCGTTTCATCCAAAAATTTTCCAAAATGTCCTTACCCCTCACCTCCCTAACCCACAAAGAAAAACCTTATGAATGGTGATCAAAACAAGAAAAGGCCTTCAACACACTCAAGCATATGCTTTAAAACCTCCAGTCCTAACCCTTCCCGATGGAAACGACGATTTTTTAGTATTTTTTGATGCATCTCATCAAGGTCTCAGGTGCGTTCCCATGCAACGAGGTCAAGTCATCTCTTATGCTTCAAGACAACTCAAGGTCAATGAAAAGAATTACACGACTCATGATCTCGAACTTCATACTTTCATTCTCGACGAAGCTCATATGTCGCGATATTCCGTGCATCCCTGTGCAGATAAGATGTACTTCGATCTTTGATCTATTTACTGGTGGTCAAGTATGAAAAAGGACGTAACACTTTATGTCTCAAAATGTCTTACTTGCTCAAAGGTTAAAGCCGAACATCAAAAACCATTTCTCTTACTTGAACAACCTCCTATTCCCGTTTGGAAATGGGAAGACATTGCAATGGACTTTATCATCAAATTACCTCCCACTCAAAAGCAAAACGATAGTATTTGGGTAGTCGTTGATCTATTAACCAAATCAGCTCACTTCATCCCGATCCGCGAGAAGTACTTTGTTAAACAACTCGCTCAAATCTATGTTCATGAAATTGTATGCCGCCACGGTATTCCGTTAACCATTATTTCCGATCGTGATGCTCGTTTCACCTCCCGTTTTTTGAAATCGCTTCAAGAAGCTTTGGGCACTCGCCTTGATCTTAGCACCGCTTATCACCCTCAAACCGATGGACAATCCGAGCGTACTATCCAAACCCTTGAAGATATGCATCGGTCTTGTGTTCTTGATTTTGGTGGAAATTGGGATTCGCACCTCCCGCTCATCGAATTCTCTTACAACAATTTATATGGCTCCTTTCCAAGCCCTTTATGGTCGTAAGTGTCGTACTCCGATTTTTTGGAACGAGATTGGTGAAGCCCAAATCACTGGTCCAGAGATGGTCCAAGACACGACCGATCGTATCGATCAAATCCGCAAAAATCTTCTTGCGCTGATAGAAGTCGTCAAAAGAGCTATGGCGACAAACGGCGAAAACACCTCGAGTTCAATGTTGGCGACTTTTTCCTTCTAAAAGTATTCCCTTGGAAGAGGGTAGTTCGTTTTGGAAAGAAAGGAAAACTAGCACCCCGTTTCGTAGGCCCATTCAAAATCCTCGAAAGGATTGGAAAAATGGCTTATAAGCTCGACTTACTACAAGAACTTACCGGTGTTCATCCAACCTTTCATGTCTTAAGCATCAAAAGGTGTTTAGCCGAAGGTAATCTTCATATACCTCTCGACGAAGTGTGTATTGATGAAACTTTGCAAATGAACGAAAAACCCGCTGAAATCATGGACCGCAATGAGAAACGAACCAAACGTAGCCGCATCCATTTAGTTAAAGTCCGTTGGGAATCACGGCGTGACGAGGTATTTACATGGGAACGAGAAGACACAATGAAAGAGAAGTATCCACACTTGTTTGCTTCAGCATTATCTTAATTTCGAGACGAAATTTCGTAAAGTAGGGGATATTGTGTCATTCCCCATTTTCAGGTCAATTTGTATTTGTTTTTATCATGAAAACCGACGTGTTTTGTATCCCGGACATTTAAATAATAAAAAAATGATGAATTTTATGTTACATATTTGTTTTATGGTTGTCGGATCTCAAAAATATCGTTTGCAAACCTTAAAATGCCCCTAAAACGCTCAAAACGAACTTTAGGGACTAAAACTGTCAAAGTTGAAAATTATATTTTTCCATCCACGACATTAGCGCCGCACTAAGGTCAAGGGCGAGACGCTAGCGCCGCGCTAAGGTGCTCTACAGCAGAAATAACGTTTTTTGTTGTTTTGTTACCTTGTTTGACTTGTTTAACCAATTAAAACACATGCAAGCTTGGAAATAAAACATAGAAATAAACATTGACCATTACCCTATATAAACAAGCTCATCTCCCTCATTTCAACCTTGCACATTCACTTCTTTTCACTCCCAAACAAAAATTCCAAATTCATCTCTTGAAGGTTTCTTAATAATCAAACAAGAACCATTCCTTAATTTTGTTTTGTTACTTAGTAATTGAAGCTTGTGGTACAACATATATATAATATTCACCCCTTGTTTCCTTCGACTTTAACCTTCTCCGGCCATGGTCGGTTGAGGTGATACGCTACAAGGCAAGGCTACATGGAGGACTCATTATAGTCCTTGATTATACTATATTTCCTTTAATGCTAACTAGTCTTGTTTAAAGTATAAATAGTTTAGTTTCTAATTCATGTTAAATGAGTTCCATGGTATTGGTAAGTAGTCACTAGCCTCGGTTTTATCCCGAGTTGAGAACCGAACCAAAACCGAACTCTTGTTTACTAGTTTTGTTTTAAATAGTTAAATAAACATGTTTATGTAAGATTTGAATATTATAACTTCTAAAATCGTTTTTATAGTTCTATGTTATTTGGGTATGTGGCAATCATCCTCGGTATCATTCCGAGTCAAGGACCGAACCAAAACAGAACTAAACCGAGTTCACTCGCTTGACACACAAGTGTGTTTTGGGCCACCGAAACTCATCTTTTCTTCAATAATATATTTCAAACTAATTTTAAATTATTTTCTCAACCTACTTGGTTTGTCGGAATCCAACTTGATCTTATAACAAGTTTTGACCGGTAAAACCAAATACTCGCTTAACGGACGTTAAGGTTCTTCAAAATAGAACTATATACTTGGTTAAGTTTTTTTTATTGAGTTATCTCATAACATTTATTACTTTGGAAAGTTGACTTTGAGTTTGGTTAATTATCAAGACTCGAATCGACAAATCCGAACACTCGATTAAAACCTCGTTTTGGTATTTATATAACAAAGGGTCTTGCAATAGTGCATTATAACCCACATAGTTATTTGACATAGGTTGAGTAATATTAATGAATGGAATACCACGACCCGGTTTCGGGTGAACTTACTTTTCAAGAAACATGTTTTTAATTTCTCAAATACTTACATTTTAAACCATAAACTTCATTTGTTTACTTTACTTGTCATATATTTTACTTTAAACCCATTCAAGACTACCTACTAACTTAAGACCCGTTTAATCCGACCTTTTGCGAATCAATCTTTCAAGTTACTTAGTTAACATGAGTACTTTTTCATCCCCTGTTTTCCATCTTAAGTTTTTGGGGTGGCATTGCATACTTATTCAAACTCAAATGATTTATACTTGTGTCTCAAACCGCCAACTCTTTAGTATATGTTACTTAAATAAATGCTCGATTTGGTGTTATATGCATTACATGATTACATGCTATATGTTTATTGCTTTAGGTGGGTTGGCCTCTATGAAACTATTAAGTATGATCATACGCACCCCTAACTACTTTAGCCTCGTGCTAGTAGCATAGGGCAACTATTATTCGAGTATGTTTGGTAGTACCATATAGAAAGGTGTCTCAAACTATTTACTATTTGCATATCTAAATTGTTGCTATTATTTATTGTTCCATATACGAGTTGTGGATTTCTCTATTATATACTTATCGTTCAAATCTATGAAAATTGCTCACCAACATTCGTGTTGACAAAGTTTATTTTAAGCAATGTTACAGGTTTATTACTTGGTTGATTTGGAGACTTGAAGAACTATTATCTTGTGACCATTTAGGTTATTAGATATAAATGAACAATTTATTTGTTTGACTATCTATTCGGTTATTTGTATGAAAAAGCTTGTGTTATTTGGATGATTTAATGAAATCAATGAGTTGTCTAAATATTGTCACTTTAATAGTGTCTTGTGTTCATGGGCAATCCGTTGTACCCCGGCATGTTTCGCCGCCTTTGGTCGGGGTGTGACAATTTAGGTTCTTTAGCTTTTGATGAGGGGCAAGATAACACTTTTTTTTAACATGTTACACGTAAAACCATAAATTTCATTAACATTTTATGTGTAAAATTTAAAATTTTACATCTAAAACTTAATATTTTAGATTTAAAATAACATTATTCATTAACATTTTACATATAAAACAACAAATTTCATTAACATTTTACATGTAAAACAACAGTTATTTAGAATTTTACATGTAAAAATTAATATATTACATGTAAAATAACATTTTTTTATTAAAATTTTACACGTAAAAAAATAATAGTTTTTTAAGATTTTACATGTAAATATTAATATTTTACAACTTTTCATTAACATTTTACACGTAAAACAACAAAACTCATTATCCTTAAACATGTAAAACAACAGTTAATTAATATTTTACATTTAAAATAAATGTTTACTTATATAATAACACTTTTCATTAACATTTTACATTAAAAAAATAAATCACATTAACATTTTACAAGTAAAACAACAATTCTTTAAGATTTTACTTGTAAAAATATATAGTTTACATGCAAAATTACACTTTTCATCAACATTTTACACGTAAAACAACAAATCTGATTAAAATTTTACATATAAAACAACATTTCTTAAATATTTTACATGTAAAACAACATGTTTCATTATAATTTTAATGTATATTCAACAATAATTAAAAACCAAACTATGGTTATCTCACGAAATTTAGTGTTCATGTACAAGATAATGCAAGTTAATGATAGTAGATGAGGTTCTTGAGAGACATAAGTACTTTCCTGGTACATCCCTATAAATAGACCATGAGAATTTTACTAATTCTTTTTCTAAAGTCTATTTATGTTTCCTTTATTTTGTCGTGCTTTGACTTGAAGTTAATTGTCTTTTGGATTTTGTCCACCTGGACCTTTCTTCAATCTCTTATCTAGTACTCTCTCACTTCCAAATGTACTGAAAGAATTATCTTGAGAGTTTGTGCAATCTTTTCTTGACATAACACTTTAAAAGATACATTACTAAATATATCTCTTATTGATGTGTTACAAGATTGCACGACATTTATGTAACACCCCAGTTAAAACAGAATACGCCCGGGTGTGACGTACAGAATGCTCAAAACACATGTGACACTATTAAGTGACAATATTATCATTAATTGATTTAAACCACAAGTACACAAGTTTGAAAGTAAAAGAAATACAAAGAATTACACATTTAAGGAATTTGTTCATTTATGTTGAATATCCTATGTATTAATGTCTTTGTCATGGCAACATACTCTAAATAAGGTACATGTAGCATATATAAAATAAAGGTGAACTATATGAATAGTTAGTGAGCTCCCACAATTTGATATAAGTACATAAAAATCATACAATTCCGTGAATAGTGTACTCAGATAAGCGCAAGTAAGGTCCTTTCCGGTTGGGATGTAACATCCTACTTTTGGTAATAATAAATAAAAGGAGATTGTGTTTATTTAAAAGTATGTTAATAATTAATTAGGCTGAATAAGATAATAGAGTGTGGGTTTGGTTAATGAAAGATGGAATTAAGGATAAAGATGGGCCTTAGGTCCATGGGCTTAAGAGAGTATAAATACTCCTTAAACCTCCCTAAAACCCTAAACCCCTCATTCTTATCCTATAGCCTCCCTACACATTCCAAAACACACACAAACACCCTCTAATCTTACGGCTCAAGATCCAAAACCAAAACTGAGCATAGTTCGTGTTATATCTTGGCTATACAAGCAAGGAACAAGTCTAGGTGCACGTATTGAGCCAAACCCGTAGCTCAAAGTAACCAAAAAGGTACGTTTTAAGCTTAAAGATTGTGTTTTTAAGAACGGTTTGCCCTAAGCCTTGGCACTAAGGCAAATCGGGTATTTTTATACCATAAATATATAAACTTGATGTTAAAAGTGGACTTAATGAACTCGTTAGAATAAACGGTTCATATAATAACCCTAGATCTAGCTTAAACTAGTTTGAAATCGATAAATGTGTAAACTTTATGGATATGAAAGCTAAATCTTGGTCTAAGATAGAAAGGAAAACGTTAAAAGGTGATATAATACTAAAATATGAGAATGGATGTTAATACATGCGGTAGTAATGATATTAAAAAGCTACAGTGGAAGCATTCGAATAGATATGTATTTGAATGGAAGGTTTTGGAGTGAAAAGCATTCGAATGGAAAGCATTTGGTTAGAAGAGAAAAGAAAGAAGGAAAAAGGTTCAGATACCATCTGATTCGAACGGGGTTCATTCGAATAAAAGGTTTGAATCGAACAGAAAGTCCATTCGAATAGAAAATCCATTCGAATAGAATATGTCATTCGAATCGAATGTCCATTCGGATAGAATCTGCCATTCGAATAGAATGTCCATTCGAATAGAATATACCATTCGAATAGTAATTTCCATTCGATTTTAATCTTCCATACGAATAGAATCTGCCATTCGAATAGAATGTCCATTCGAATAAACAAACCATTCGAATAGAAATTTCCATTCTATTAGATTAGCCCAGACTTAGAAATTTATGATAATTTTTTAGTAAAGAGCAGTTAATGAAAATAAAATTTTTTCAAGCTGACCTAGCAGCTGAACCCCAGCAAGGGGCTCTTCCCCTTGGACCTCGTTTGGGCTACCGCCCCTAGAACCCTGTTGCCAGCGGACCCCGTTCGTTGAGGGTTTATTAAACTAAAGATATGATATGGATATGGCTAGTTAATTGATACTTGTAATTGTTATACAGTTTGTCGAGCCCAGTTAAAGAAATGAATTGCTATAAACTTAGAAAGAAACAGGACCTAGGTGAGTTTCTAGCCCCATTTCCTTGTTATGTTTTTAGGGTTGTGTGCATACTCAATGTCAGTGTTGTAAAAGTCAGATTCCAAGGCCTTGGAATCGACGATTCCAAGGTCCTCGGACATCAACCTTGCCTCCTTTTTTCCAACTTGGCCACCATTACTCGCCAAGGTCCAACTCGGTCAAAAGTCGGATTACTCAGCCTCCAAGGTCAACTCGGCCAAAATTTTAATTTTTTTTTAATATTTTTTATTTTTTATTTTGTAGTAAAAAATTAAAAATAACAACAGTTCATGAATTTTTTGAATTATGTTTTTTTTTCAAATGAATTAAGCTTATTTTGACGTGAATTATGTTTATCCTAACATATATATAATATCCAATAGTTATTTTATGTTATATCTATCATGTCCGAGTACAAGCTGAGCGAGTACTCCGAGTACTCCCTACAAGGGGGTCGGCCGCCTAGGGACCGCCTAGCGAGTTTTACAACATTGCTCAATGTGATAGTTAATACACTTATCTTTAGTGGTAAGTGTATGATATGTGTTAATACGATATATGTTGTATGAATGATGTATGTATGCTACTGTAAAGATTGAAAGTATGTATGAAAGTTTATTATGATAAAGATAAAGAAAGGTAAGGTATGGTTGCATGGAAGAAAGGGAATCAGGCCCTAATAATACTTAAGAAAGAAGGGAACTGGCCCTAATAATACTCGAGGGTGAAGGGAACTGGGCCCTAATAATACTCGAGGAAGAAGGGAACCGAGCCCTAATAATACTCGAGTAAGAAGGGAACTGAGCCCTAATAATACTCGACGAAGAAGGGAACCTTACTCTAATAATATTCGAGGCAGAAAGGGAAGAGGACCCTAATAATACTCGAGGAAGTAGGGCGAAATGTTCTTTAAAATGTAAAGATTATTAAATATGTATTAATAGACTAAAACAAGAAAGTATGAAAGAAAGAAAAAAAAAGTATGAAAGTATGTAAAGAAAGAAAGTATGAAAGTATGTAAGTATATTAGAATGAAAGTATGAAAGTATAAAGTATGAATAAAAGTGTGTATGTATGAATGAAGTATAAGCAGATTAAGAAAGTAATATGTGTCTTTGGATACATGTAAGAAGTTTTTGTAAGCGTATTATATGTTGCCTGATTAACTAGAACTCACTCAGCGTAGCTGACTTTTAGTATACACGTGGGTGAATAGAATGAGACAGCTGGCTTGAAGAGGGGCACATGGAAAGGGAATAAAGAAGCTGGCATCTGAAGACTTGATTTTATGATGTTTTAAATTAAGACATGTTTATGATCGTTTAAATTCTAAGACTTGTGTAATAAATGGTTGACATTAATATATTCCGTGAAAAGTTTTAATTAACTCGGATTGTTGGTGCATTATGCCAGTAGTTCATTAGTCTTGAGTTTATCGTGTCTATAATCGCTATTTTGGTTGTTACGTTTTGGTGAACTTGTTAGTTTGTTCTTTTGGTTTAGCGAACTTAGATGACAGTGAAGTTAGGGACAACTTCGCCTAGCTAGCCTATTAGGCGAAGTTGTCGTGGTTATATAAACCTAACTTCTGCCTTTCTTTGATAAGGTTTGGGGATCATTTGTTTTTGGACGGCTAGGTTTATCGGTTAATGGTTTGATAGCTAATAACAATTAAATTCTTACGTGTTACGTGTTCTTTACGTATCGTATACGTAGGGATTCCGCACCTTCGTGTTATGAGATACTACTGTGTAGATCCGGCTGGGAACCTATAATTGGTATCAGAGCATTTTCTAGTGATTGTGTCGATCGGGATTATCACACGAGTGTTTAAAATCTTTCCACTTGACTTTTTGCAGAATCGTATCACATAAAACACCGTTCATTTTGTCCATTCCTCAACATTACAACCCTCGTCGCACGTCCTCGTATCATTATACCTTCCAAAATCAAAGCCACAGCCTCAAAATCAGATCCGAAATCAGCGAAGTTGCCGTCACACATTGTTAGGGTTTTGGCCAACATATAAAGAGCGAAGTTGTGTATTGGCGAAGTTATCCTTGGCGAAGTTATTTAGAGAAGTTAGTAGCTAGCGCAGTTAACTATATCATTCTAACTTCGCCTAAGCGAAGTTAACTCAAAGGCTAACTTAATTTAACTTCGCTAGTCACTGTTCGCCTGGTATTGTTAAAATTTCAGCTCTCGTTTTGATTAAAGATGACTTCAATAAACATCACTGAACTGGTAAAGATGGAGGTTGAAGCGGGGTCAGTGACTAAAGCTCCAAAGTTACTAAAAGGCACGGATTTTGTTGCTTGGAAAGACAGATTTGAGCAGTACATGAAGTACCAAGATGCAAAGATGTGGGTATGTATTCAGGATGGTTATATTCCTCCAACAACTGAGTTTGAAGGTCGTGAGCTGGTAAAGAAGTATAATAAGATGGAGGATGACGAGAAGAAGATGTATGAAGCATAAAGTAAAGCATTAGCAGCAATGACCATGTCATTGCCTTAAGAGATTCTTCATACATTCAGAAAGTACAAGTCTGCTAGAGAATTGTGGGAAGCATTAGAGAACCGTTATGAAGTTAATGTCGGAATTCGAAACTCCAAGACAAAATTGCTAAAAACTCAATTTTCAGTGTTTATGTATTTTAAGAATGAATCACTTGATGACATCATCACGAGATACTATCATCTGATGACCAAGTTGAACAACTACTCCATAGAGTATACTGAGAGTGAGATTGTAGAAAAATTTCTAGACGCTCTTCCACCAAAATGGGAGATGTGTTCTTATGAGAGAAGATAAAGAATTTGATAGCTTCGATTAAGAAAAGGTGGTCAACAAGTTATGTAATTATGAGCTTAATATGTTATGAAAAGGGACCCCTACTGATCAGGTTCAGGATCCAGGAATGTATGGTGCAAAAGGCTCTCCAAACTCAAGCTCTAAAACAGAATCGACCACTTATTACTCATGTGGAGAACCAAATTCCACTCAAGATGGTCATGTGGTGATGAACGTGGATGGGAATATATGCTTTGTTGCTGGTGGAAATTCTTCATCAAAACCTCAATCTTCGGTTGGTAGCTCTTCCGCAAGTTCTTCAAACGTGAATTATTCAAAAATGCCAATGAGTGTAAAATCTGCAGAACAACAATTTGCATTCTATGCCTCTTTCATTGCTTCTTATGAGAACTACATCAAAGG
This sequence comes from Bidens hawaiensis, assembly GCF_021521415.1. Taxonomy (NCBI): domain Eukaryota; kingdom Viridiplantae; phylum Streptophyta; class Magnoliopsida; order Asterales; family Asteraceae; genus Bidens; species Bidens hawaiensis. The sequence goes on along the minus strand of NW_027493496.1, from coordinate 23,965 downwards.
AAGGATAGTTGACCCTGCTACCTTGGATGAGGATTATGATCAGATAGATGCGGATGACATGGAAGAGATGGATCTACAGTGGCAAATGGTTATGATAGTAAGAAGGGTAAAAAGGTTTATGAAGAAGACAGGAAGAAAGTTCATGGGAGAGAGACCGGGGTTTGATAAGTCAAAAGTTCGTTGTTACAACTGTCAACAAAATGAGCATTTTGCAAGAGAATGCACAAATGGATGAGTTGAAAGGAGTCAGAATAATCCTACTCATTGAAATGATGCTGAGATTCCAAAATGTTATGAGATAACTCAATGAAATCAAAAGAAGCTTAACCAAGTGTGTAGTTCTATTAAGAAGAACCTCGATGTCCTTTAATCGGGTGTTTGGTTTTGTCGGTCCAAACTTGTTATAAGTTCAAGTTAGATCCAACATACCAAGTGTTTTGAGAAAACAATTTAAAATTAGTTTATAAAATAGTTTTAGGGAAAATATGAGATTTCGTGGCTCAAAACACACTAGTGTGTCTTAAGCGAGTGAACTCGGTTTAGTTCGGTCTTGGTTCAGTCCTTTACTCGGAATAAGACAGAGGATGGTTACCACATACACAATACCATGGAACTTTATTAAAATAACTTAGAAATGATAATACTCAAGTTTACATATAACATGTTAAAATAAAGTGTTTAAACAAGAGTTCGGTTTCGGTTCGTTCCTGACTCGGAATAAAACCTAGGATGGTTGCCACATACTCAGTACCATAGAACTCATTAAAATAAACTTAAAAATAATAATACTCAAGTCTTACATACAATATGTTAACAATAAAGCATCTAAACAAAAGTTCGGTTTTGGTTCGGCTCTTGATTTAGGATGAAACCGAGAATGGTGGCCACATACCCAATACCATAAAACTTATTAAAATGATTTGGAAACTAAAATAATTAGAAACTAAACAACATTAGTAAGCTTGCATAAATTAAAGCATGCATTTAAGCATAAATTGAAGTATTTATCAAGGACTATAATAGTCATCCATGTAGCATTGCCTTGTAGCACAACACTTCAACCAACCATGACCGGAGAAGCGAAAAGCCGAAGGAAACAAGGGGTGTATATTATATATATGTTGCAACATCAAGATTTAAGTAACAAGAATTAGTTAGAAACAAATATTAGTATTAGTTTGACCTTGAAGAGTCAAACTATCAGAACTTGAATAATGGATACTTGGATTTTAGTTTGAGAGAATTTGGAGACGAAGGAGCAACCAAAATGGATGCATGAGGCATGTTTTTATAGTGGAAAAAGTATGGTTTACATATAAGAGGCATGCAAGTGATTGGTTAAAATGGTCAAACAATGCACAAAACAACAAGAGGTGTTTACGCAATTAGTCATTTAAGTTTGTTTTAAGTTGTTTTAAGCCATAAAGAGGTATTTTAACCCACCGAAAAAGTTGTTTTCTTGATCTGACACTTGTGTATCATAAACGAATATAAAACCTAACATTTTATTAGACGGATCCGAAAGATTAAAACGGGTCAGGCTTTTGATACAACACAAATACAAGTTAAACCGAAAATGACAAATGTCACAAAATCTGCCAAACCAAACCCTAAGAGATTGCTTCAAACCATAAAGAGATTTCTTTAGACGATAGACCTCTCCAGTTTTGAACTCTTCTGCGTATCCTGGAGGAGCGTCCATATATACTTCTTCATATAGTTCCCTGTGTAGAAAGGCATTTTCACATCAAACTATTGTAGTAGCCATCCTTTAGATGCAACTATCGAAAAAGTACCCGAATTGTATTCATCTTGGTGACTAGGAACAAGGTTTCAGTATAATCAATCCTATACGTCTGGTATAACCTTTCGCTACCAGACGGGCTTTAGATCTTTCAACTGTACCATCTGGTTTATACTTAACTATGTAGACCCAACGACACCCAACTGATTTCTTTCCAGATGGGAGCATACACCTTTCCCAAGTGTTGTTTTTGATCAAGGTTCCATTTCTGTTTCCATTGAACCCTTCCATTTGTGTCACACCCTCAAAATCCACTAACGAAGTTTTACCGTTAGAGGGTATGAACTAACAGGATCGGAATCATTAGTTATAATCAAACCATAAAACAAAGTTTCAAAACCATGAAAACGTTTACGAGTAAGTAAATGCGGAAGCATAAAACCATAAAAACCAATGTTGCGTCACGCAGGACGACTTAAAACCCAAAGATAACAGTTTAAAATAAGTTTGCATAATTATAAGTGTTTCAAGCAATGCATGATCCTAAACCGCGTGCCCGCCTCGGCTACCTGAGAATAACATACTAAAAGTGTCAACACGGGGTTGGTGAGTTCACAAGTTTATATAAAATAAAGCGTTTAGCGTTTGCGTTCAGCGTTTTGCGTTCAGCGTTTTGCGTTACCAGATAGTGTTATGTCAATTATATATCTATAGGTAGCTAGCCTATAAAAGAAGTATTACTAAGTGTTCGACACCGAAGCTGACTGTTTATCATTTGCCTTACCACCAGGTCTATCCCGACCATGGTATGTGTTTAGCCAAGATTACACCCACTCGACCTCCAGTCGAGTTTAGCGTTGGGTGGGGTTTGTCAAACCCAGTAGTACTACTCAACAATGACTCGCTATTATCCAATATTAAACGGTTCGATGTGAATGAAGGACTTTAGTTAACGCGTTTGCCACTTAGTCTTTACAAGTGATATATAATTTATACTAACAAAATCTTAAATGCGTTTTCGGAGTATGTTATCTCCCCCAAGTGAAAAGCGTTTGAAAACAGTTAAAAAGGGGTAAGTGAACTCACTGTTTGCGAAGTATTCCCAAAATAATTCACCAAGATGCGCGTCACAGAAAAACTCTCTCTAGCGTTCTAAAACAACAAGGAGATTTTCTAAGTGTCGGAACTATTATCGAGTCTCTAGACTCGGCACATAATACCTATGCACACAACATGTTTCGTGTTTCGTTTGTGAATCGTGTGTGACTTTAACAAGTGTATTTGTGATACATTACATGTATGAGCAATTATTTACGTGTCATGTATTCATAACGTACATCACTATCAATTACTCCCCGTAAGGGCAATTTGGTCAACACATAACAATTAACTAGCAATTATTCCCCACGAGGGCAATTTGGTCAAATCATGACAATCAATTAGCAATTATTCCCCGCAAGGGCAATTTGGTCAAAACACGATAATAAATTAGCAATCACGTTGTTTCATGCAACTTTCACAAAATTCAGCAACTAGCTTCTTAACGACAGAATTCTACTTGCAAAACTAGTCTATCCCACCGATCATAGCATCACAATTAATTTACCAAAAATCATCACAAAAGCATATATGTCTTAGATTTCCAGAACATATTTTATTATATTTTTATTCCACATGGGTTCCTCACAATAATCAAATCATTACAGCAAACTCATAACAGTCAAATTCATGCGCAACAGAATGTTATTTGAAATTCCCGTTAAAAGAAAAATCCAATAAATGCAAGACCACTTGGGTTAGGTTCCTAACTCAATAAGTCAATTTCCAGAGGTGAAACCAACCCAATTGGTCTTGTAGTTCATGAGATATAACATTTACAAAACAACCTAACAGCAGGTCTAACAACTCAGCTTTGCACAACGTTTTTGTAAAATCATAAAGGTTAATTTTACACGTCCAAAAATTGCAAATTTATATTCTTTAGAAACTAGACTCAACAAAGTACCCTGTAGTGTTAACAACCTCAACCAATTTCCACATTAACATTTATTTACAGTCGTCTAAACATAACTTACAATCTGTCCAGTACCAGTTTTGACTTTTAATCACAATTAAATCGTTTGACCAACCAAAACACCTCCAAATTTGGCGTGGTTGGACTTTCTGAAAACTAGACTCAGAGTACTACCTTGTAGACTCATAATTTGCTCAGTTTGCTTTTATATTCAACAAATTACACATCATTCAATCTTAACAATCACTGCTGTCAAAAACTCAGCAAGCCTAAACAATCATCTAACATGCATCCTAAGCATACGACATAACCCAAAACATGTAATACACATAATTAATCATAGAAAATCAGTAGCAACCCTCTAGGGTTTACAAACAATCAACGATTCATCAATCTTTCACCGTTCAAAATCACATATGATCCTCAATATCAACAACCAATACATAATCAATCATCCTCTAGCAATAATCAATCATAAGAACACTTAATATGATATTCAATAGTTAGGGTTTCATATTTATACATTAAAACGCAGAAATAAACCAAGGGAAACGTGAGGGGTGCTTAGAAACGAGTGTAGGATGCTCCGATTATGAAGAATCAAGCTTAAACAAGTGTGATATGTGTGTGTGTGAGGCTGCCGTCGCAAGAGGGAGGGGAGAAAGGGTCTGACCAATCGGGTTTGTGAGGGAGAGAAGGAGGTTAGGGTTTTAATATTATTAATAATAATATATTACACTTTGGTCCCTCAACTTCTAACTTGTACTTTTCTAGCCTAAATTAACTAGTTTGCATCTTGAGTTAGCGTTTTATACTATGTTATCACATAACACATAAGTCCAACACATAATTATCACATAATTATTGTTTTGACGTTTTTCGTTTATTCACCAATCGTTTGCGTCAACTCGTTTGCGTTTCGGTGCAATTCCCGAAAGACTACACATGTAGTAAGTGTTAAGCGTCATTTAAACCCTAGTTTAAATGTAATGAGGTGTGCGTTATAGAATCTTTAAGTTTGAATTGACGGAGTTGAGTTAACGGAGTTAACGGAGTTAACCCGAAATTGACGATTGTCACAATTTTTTAGAAATCAAGGCTAGATCTACAGTTGTAGGATTATCTTCAGAATAAACAAATAAGATAAATGCTTTAGCTTCCATAGTGAAATTTCCTTTAGCCACATTAGCTATAGATAACTGGATTTTTTGGCTCCTTTTCAGTATAATACAGTTTCGGAGGAACCCCTCTGTTTTTTCTAGGAGGTAACAGATACCATGACGGTGGTTCTTCTACATGTAAAGTCTCAACCTGCTTTGTGGTAGTTTCATGGTTAGAAGCAATGGTATCTTCTAAATTACCAGAGACTTCACAAGTGTTAGAAGACTGAATAGGGTGAGTATTACTTACCTCAGACACCAGGTTGGGAGGAGCATTAGGGGCTTCAGTGGCACTCATTTTTGCGTCATTGGATTCTGGTGACTCTGTAGTTGGTACATAGGGAACATACTTCAACCAACTTAGTGTGTCTATACATTCCTTCTCCCACTGACCACCAAGTTGGGAAGTGTAGTAATACTCAGTTTCAAGAAAGTCACAACTCATTGTGGTGAACATGTGACGTGTTTTTGGGTTATAACATTTGTACCCTTTTTGATTTACCCCATATCCAACAAAGACACACTTTTCAGCACAAGGGTCAAGTTTGGTTCGATTTGACTTAGGTATGTGAACAAAGACGCTACATGCGAAGATTCGTGATTGGAGAGTAAGGACCGAGGGTAGTTTGGTAGATTCAGAAAGTTTTTGTAATGGAGTGTTCAACTTGACGGTATTTGTTGGAAGTCGGCTTAGGAGATAGGTAGTAGTGGCAAGAGCTTTAGGCAAAAAGGTTTTTGGGACTTGGGAATCAATAAAGAGGGATCGTGTCATTTCTAACAGAATGCGATTCTTTCTTTCGGCGACACTGTTTTACCTTGGAGTGTTTGGGCAGGTAGTTTGGTGAATTATTCCCTTGGATTGAAAAAACAGTTTTAAAGGTGTATTAACAAACTCACTGCCATTATCGGATCGAAAAATATGGATGTTTGCTTGAAATTGGGTTTGGATCATGATGTAAAATATAGTGAATTTTTCCAAGACTTTAGATTTGTTTTTCAAGCAATAAACCCAAGTGATTCGAGTACAATCATCAACAAACAACACAAAATACCGAAAGTTTTGCCCCCTAATAACTGGGGCAGGACCCCATACGTCTGAATGAATTAACGAAAAATGGCAAAACAACCTTAGTGTTATTAGGTTTAAAAGTTTTTCGGTGGCTTTTTGCTAAAATGCAAGTTTCACAATGTGACATAGCATTAAATGGAAATAGTTTCAGAAATAAAATATGCAAATAATTTGTTGATGGATGACCTAATCTTCGATGCCATAGCCAGGCTTCCGTTCTACTGTCCCATGAGCCAACATCACAGTCTCACATTGATTAACCTCATCCACGTAATATAGCCCTTGATTTTCAGTGCCACGCCCAATGATCGCTCCCGTCATGATATCCTGTAGAATACAAAAGGTAGAGTGCATTAGGACGGTAAAATTGAGTTCTTTTGTCACATGACTAATTGATAGAAATTTATGTGACAACGAAGGAACATAAAGACAACTAGAGATTTTAAGTGTGGGAGAAATCCCAATTGTTACCCCCATTTTTACATCCATTATCCACCCATTTGCGGTTTGGATGATGAAATAATATCCGATAATTCATAAGTCATCGTATCAGTTGCGCCACAACCAAGGGTACATAATTTCTGTTTTTTATCATCACTTTGGGCCATATATGCATTTCCAATACTTTCAGGGACTAAATGTGAAATATATAAGTTAGGGTTTGATAAAAGAGGGCTTGAGGAGACAACCCCAAACCCGCTGCCTGTCAACGGTGGTTCCTCCTCCTCCCTTGCAGCCGCCATACCTCCAAAACCACCACCTTTTTGGCCGTTAGTGCCATCAGCAAGCAACTTAACCACCAATTTGTTTAGATTGGCAAAAACGAGTCTTTAGTTGTAGGGGGTGTTTGGGATTTCTTATTTTGCCTCCTTATATCTTATTTAAGGCATAAATTATAAGTTACAAAGTTGTAACTTATATCTTATACACTCAGAGCATAAATGACCCGTCCCTTATCCCTATCTTTACAATTACACTACAAAACACTAAATTTATTTCTCCTATTCAATTAAATAATATTATTTTATACCTTTATTAGTGCATTTTCTCTCTCCCCAAATTTACAATAAACCAATACATTTTTTCTCTCCATCCTATAATTTACATTCACAACCACTCAAAAAACACTCTGTAATTTACAAACTCTCACATAAAATAGGGTATGGGTTGGGAATGCTCTCACAAAATTTAACTTTCCCAAACACCTTATAACTTATAATCCATAAGGATGATGGGTATACACTAGTAAGCAACCCCACTAGTCTTAGGTGGCAGCCACATGGCACTCCTCGCTCTACCGACCTTTCTTGGACCCCGCCCCCCTAAATCGGTCACGCATGAGCAGAGGCCACTGACCATGGTCAGTATGGTCACGCTCTACTGGTCTCTCAATCAAACCTTATTTTTATTATTTTTTCTTTTCCTTTTAAATTCTTTTTATTTTTAAATAATGGAATGGTGGTGAATGATGGAGAATGGTGTATCCTTGGTTGAAGGGTGATGTTGAATGATGGGAGGGAGGATGACGTAGCGTAGACGTGGCGAATGACGAGAATGGGGTATACGCCTTAGCTTAAGTTATAAGCTATAAGGAGCTAAAATAAGGAATCCCAAACTAGGGAGTATAGTAGCTAGGTCTATTCTTTACGAAAAAGAAAAAAAAAGAAAGAACACAATGTTATACGTAAATCACAAAAACGGATTTTATTGTACATCAATTGCATTAGCTAGCCTCCTTGATGGTTTGTTTTTGGTGAAATAAGCTGGGATATTGTTGAATGAATTATGGGAGAAATTAGTATGTTTTTGAGTTTGATCTTTTTGGTCAAAGTTAATGTTCTGATGACTTGGTCAGGGTGTTTGACTTTTTAGTCAAAATAAGTGTTGAGATAAAAAGGGAATTCTATTGACCAAAAAGCTGTTAGATTTATGCTCTTGGACTTTTTCGGGTCAAAATAACATCAAGAGATATGGCAAGCTTGGAGAAAACTAAAGCTATATTTAGCAACTTGACAATGGTTCCGGTTGGTGATATTTCAAGTAGCTTTTTTGTATTAAGCTTGTTTCGTGTGTGCTGTTGTTTATATCAGGAACTGTAAAAATTGTTGCCTTCCCTTGGGCGTTTTTGTAGAGATAGTACCAAGTCAAGAGGTAGAAAACACCACCTGACATATTCTCCCCTGAAAAAATTGTTGCAAGGCTAATCCAATGTTTTGATGGCACTCTCAAGAATAGGTCTTGTGTAGCAGAATTTCTTTTTTGTTGATCACACTACCAATAATATGACTGAAATTTATAATCTGTCTGGTTGACTTTAAAAAGTCAAGAATGTGCATTTGATTTTGATATTTATAATATGTTCATTTGTCTTTGATATTTATAATAGGTTCATTTGACTTTGATATTTACATCACGTTCAAAATTGCTGAGTTGGGAACCAGGGGTATTTCGAGAATTAATGAAAAACGTATTTTCATATACTTTAATATACCTGCAACTATAAATTAAGCCGCTCCCACAACTGTAACTTCATATAATTGCATGTTACACAATTATGTAACCAAGAAACATAAATTATATAAGAGAAATTTTATACAAAAGAATGCAGCTAACCCATGGAATCAACTGATTTAGGGATTGTTTGGTTTGCTGATCCGTGTCACAAGTTTGGAAATTTGTCCTGCTAACGGGCCAATGGGTCAGTTTAGTTGCTGTTTGTTTACATGTCAAGATTATTTGAAGCAGCAGATTGTTGGGTCATTTGTTGTTTGGCCCAAGTGTAAGGCACAACCCAAGAAGTAGGGTTTATTATATTCGGTAATGTCTTGGCTAACAAGTTAGGGTTAGTCTATATAAACCGAGTTATGGTTAGACATTAGAAGAGGGTGGAGTAGATGTAACCGAGTTAGGGTTCATCAAGAATCAAACCGAGTTAGGGTTTGAGGGTTTGTAATCAGTTTTTAGAGTGATATTTTCTGATTAATATAAACGAGAGTTATTCGTTTAATATCCGTGTGTTGATTATCGATACGGGACTTGAATTGGTATCAGAACCAAGTTCAAGAAATCGATAGTCGACTGCGTCGTCGCTGCCGCTGCCGGAAAAAGATCCCGCCGTCGTTGTGTGAGTCAGGCACAACAAAGAAGATCGTCGCCGCTCGCGCCACTGGGTTCTCGTTGACAGTTCCGATTCACGATTGAAAAAGAAGGTTGGGTTGAATCGTTGCTTGTTGGATCCGTGTAAGAGTTTGGTTGTTAATTGGTTTCAAGTTGGAATCATTTAAACCTAAGACAGGATTTAATTAAAGGCAAAAGGGTTTTGCTTGTTTTCTTGTGGACTTGAAGTTTCTGATTGGAGTTTGCAAAAGTTTCTCAAATCGAAAATCCGTTTTAAGGGATTATATGGTTTTGTGATTTAAGTGTCACAAAGTCAACATAATTTAGATTCTTTGGAGTATTTGCACAGATCACGAAGAATTTAAAGAAAATAATAGTTTTGAGATATTATTTTTATTGAAGGTAAAAGTCAAACAGGAGTTTGGTTTTTGTTTCGAAGACAACAATTTGTTATTCAGTTTTTTGAGAGTTATTCGTTAACTGGGTTCATGAACATTGTTTGTTGGTTCGGTTCTGAAAAGTTGTTCATACTGATTTGTTCGTACTTGTTTCAACGGTGTGAAGCAAGGGGGTTCAACACCATCAATGGCAGGTGACAAAGAAAATCCGATAATTCAACCCAAAGCGAGTGGGGGGATATCGTTGCAGGTTCCAAAGTTGAACGGAACTAATTACATCACATGGGCGATTGTGGTGGAAGCGATCTTGGATGATCAAGAGTTATGGGAAGTTGTTCAACCGAATGAGGGTGCGGTTATTGATGCGAAGAAGAATAAAACGGCAAGGTCGTTTTTGTTCCAAGTTATGGAAGGTAATATTCTTCTTCAAGTTTCTCAATACAAGAATGCTCGAGAAATATGGCAGCTTTGAAGGCACAATTTGTTGGGGCCGAGCGAGTTCAAAAGGCTCGCCTACTAACGTTGAAAAGTGAATTTGAGAAACTTAAGATGGCGGAAGACGAGACTGTTGATCAGTTTGCGGGAAAAATAACCGGTATGGTTTCAAAGGCAATGGGTCTTGGTCACGTATTCGAGCAAGATGTCTTGGTGAAGAAGTTACTGGATGCGGTTCCAGACAAATACTTCAACTTGGTAGCATCAATCGAGCAAACGGTTGATCTTGATAGTATGAGGTTTGAAGATGTTGTTGGAAGACTTAAGGCGTTTGAGGAACGTCAACAAGTGAGAGAACGCGCTTCAAATTCACAAGGTCAGTTATTTTTCAATCGGACAGAAAGTAGTTACAAAGGCAAGTCGTATGATCAGTCCGGTAGCCGAGGTAAGGGTTAGCCGAGTTCACAGGGATGTGGAAAAGGCCGGGAAACCGGAGGTCAAGACCGAGAGGATGAGGATCAAGATGGTTGTGACAATCGAGATGGTCAACATCGTGGGTCAAGGTATACGGGTCAAAGGAAGGATCGTCAATGGAGAAGAAAGGATATGTTACAGGTTCAGTGTTTCCGTTGTGATGAGTTTGGTCACTTTACGTCTACGTGTCCGGAACGTATGAAGAAAAAGGAAGAATCTAACCTGAACAAAATAGATGATTTTGATCCAAGCTTATTTATGATTAAATGTGATCAGAAAACGATTTTTCTGAATGAAGATGGTGTGATTCCAAAGCGTTTCGAAACCGAGCCGATGGAGAAAGATGTTTGGTATCTCGACAACGGAGCATCAAATCACATGACGGGTAATAAAGCGTACTTTTATGAGCTGAATGAAAAATTTACGGGAACGGTGAGGTTTGGAGATGAATCTTGTATTGATATTCGGGGAAAAGGGTCGGTCTTAATTGAAGGAAAAACGGGGGAGCAACGTTTGTTGACTGAGTCTACCACATCCCGAGCCTACAGTGCAATATCATAAGTCTTGGTCAAGCAACGGAAGGTGGATGCGAGATTCACATGAAGCATGATTTGCTAACCATGAAAGATGATACAGGTAAGCTTTTGATGAAGGTGACAAGGACCAAGAATCGATTATACAAGATTAGTCTCAAGATAACAAGTCACGGTAAACGAGCTATAAGTGGAATGAAGAATTTTGCAGGTAGGGATCTTCAAAGTATTGGACTGAAAGAAGACGAGCCGGTTACGAGTCAGATTCCAATCAAAGATCCAAGTTCCAAAATTCAATGTCAAAAGAAGAGAGTTCAAGAAACTAAACGTGTGGTCAAGAAAGTGATTCAAGCCCAAGGGAAGGCGTGTGATGATCAAACGAAGCAAGTGTGTCTTCTAGCCAAGTGGAGCCGAAAGAACATTGCAAGAGATCATGAAAAGCCTCGGAAGAATCAAGAGAATGTTGACAAGCGTGAAGTTGAAGACCCGCCAATTTTGAGTAGGAAATTAGAGGTGAGTCGGTGACTCGGGTACAACAATTGCGGGGTGATTGTTGGGTCAATTGTTGTTTGGCCCAAGTGTAAGGCCCAACCCAAGAAGTAGGGTTTATTATATTTGGTAATGTCTTGGCTAACAAGTTAGGGTTAGTCTATATAAACCGAGTTATGGTTAGACATTAGAAGAGGGTGGAGTAGATGTAACCGAGTTAGGGTTCATCAAGAGTCAAACCGAGTTAGGGTTTGAGGGTTTGTAATCAGTTTTTAGAGTGATGTTTTCTTATTAATATAAACGAGAGTTATTCGTTTAATATCCGTGTGTTGATTATCGATACGGGACTTGACAGATTACGTGGGTATTGTTGTTATAATCTACAAATATTAACATATCGAAAGTATGGATCGAATTTTACGGACTTTAACAAGGGCAATTTGGCATTTTTGAGGGTGTATATTACCCATCTCATTCTCGTTTGATGAAGATAGGCTTTTTTGTTTGATGTTGGTGTCAAGTTAGACATATTGTCATCCAAAACATGACCATCATCTCTCTTTGTCTCTATAGGTTATTAAATAAAAATATATTTATTTACTTTTACTAGGTATATTTATGTAATTTTGAATACCATATTTATGTAATTTATGATTAGCCATTATATCTACTCGTGATTTGTTATTTTTAAGTAAACGAGCTGAGCCGAGTACAAGCTCGGCTTGTTTTGACTTGTGAGGGCTAGAGCTCGAACTCAGCTTGTTTCGAGCTCTTTTTCTAAAGCTCTAGCTCTGCTCAGTTTTTTTAGCCCCGGGTTCGGCTTGTTGATTATTTACTAATTAATTTATATACATTTGTAATTATTTTTATATATTTCGAGAAAAAAAACATTAAATGAGCCTAAGCTTGACTTGAGTTCGTGTAGTAGCTTAAACGAGCCAAAGGTTTGGCACGGCTTGAGCTCAACTAGGAATTTTGGCCCATTTGCCAAAATGGCTATTTTGACCCGTTAACTAAATCAACAATTTTAACCATTTTCTAAAGTTGGAAAACTTGTTCCCGGCGTCATGCTGTCATTTTGTGTTGTTTTCATGAATCTAGGATTAATATCAAAGTGGATTTCCCTCTTACAACACTACCAAGAACCTTAAATGTATACCCTGCTATAGACCTTCTTTTCTTCTAGTCTTTAGCAAAGTCTGCATCATTATAAACAAGGAGAACAATGCCTCCTTTGACTTCCAAAACTTAGGCCAGCATTCATAGTATTTAAGTATCCACTTAATAGTTTCCTAATGCATATATCTGGATTAGCAAGAAATTTGCTAACAAAAACAACTTTTCTTCTTTGAGGTCAATTGATCTACAAGGTTGTCGGATTCATGATTGATGACGTGGATACCCTTACTCACCCATAGGCCAGGGAAACCTAGAAGTTAAGAAGCAACAATCACAAGCTGTTAGACAAAGAAGCTCAAAGCTTCCTCACCAAAGCTTCTAGATTGACCATGGAAGCTCCTCGCTACAGTAAACCTCATAAAAGTCATCTCTGTTATGATATAAAGCTGAAACATACCATAAATTATAGATGTCGACATGGCAGGACAAAAGCAGAAAACAAGTTACTCTGAAATGGTATTACTTGTCTGCATGTGTTAAAAGAGGAGTTGACCATTTCCTTTTAAGAAGCTTATGCTTCCCAAAAAAGCTTCTCAATGCCTATAAAAAGAGGACTTCACCCAACGGTAACATTCATTCACACTTATCCTATATCTCTCTACTCCATCTCCATACTTACCCTCTTATAACCTCTTGTATAATATAACTGATTCTCACTCCAGAGGTTGATCGCAGGAGACCCCTTTCTGCGGTGAGACTAAGTAGTCATGTTTTCTTTGATCTTAGCAGGTTAGGGAGCTGTGTTAGTTTTTTATTTTTGGACCGCCATACCTTCAATTTTCGTTATACATGTTGTAGATCAATATCCATAAACAAATTTTAATTTACCAAGCTTAAATTTCTTTAAGGCATTTGCCCGGATAGCATGTTATTTCTCCGGTTGCATCCCAAGTTCACTCTCTAACATGAAATAACTTACTTCTTTGTTTAGGAAACTCTAACAATTTGTTGTCTATATTGTTGGCCCAAACTTGATCTTTGATATTGAATTAATAAAGAAATATGATGAACAATAAGATATGATCAACAATCTTTATTGATAACTTGAACTTAGATTGAATGATCTAAACGTTCTGATGCAGCCCCTATATATTTATAGATCACCAAAAGACATGATGATTAGGGTTGCAACCTTTCAAGAACCACAAAACAACATACACGTGTTTTGCAAGTTGCAAACTTTACATATGGACACTCTAACCCCAAGACTTTATACATACTTAAAACATACTTTCAACTAATTACATCACGTCCCTTGTACTTATTGATGACGAGTGATTAATATACTACATGTATTGGATTAAAAAGAAAGCCGATAACCTTGTAGATCAATTGACTTCAAAGAAGAAAACTTAGACAAGAAAGGAGGCATGAATGAACTGTTGTCAATGCCTACACCTAAGAGATGCAGTTGTTTAAGACTAGTCAACTTTTGCAGCAAATCCTCAAAGCAAGGGCATTGAAGCTTTAATGGATTCCATGATAGATCTAACAAAGTCAACTGCATCAAGTGGGAGATTTCAATCGGGATTTTTCAGGTGAAGCCAACTGAGATAGAACAAGGCTTCTTAATTTCTTTAGACGAGCAATCTCATGATTTGGACGAAATACAAAACACATTATGATGAAAAGTATTTTGTAGATCCGATAAGTTTCAACCTGAGTAGATTTGCGGATCCAGTCCAAGCTTATGCTTTTATACCATTTGGTGGAGGGCCAAGGTTGTCATGCTCAGGCTACCAAAGCTTAATATTATTGTGTTTGTGCATTATGATGTAACACGATATAACTGGCTGGTGATATAGCCGATGAGCCTATTCTCATGGATCCGTTCCCGTTTCTTTCCAAAGGGATGCCTATAAAAATTTCTCCCGAGTCTGAATACTAGCCACATTGTAAATCTCAACTAGTTTGTTGTACTATTTATATCCATCTTAATTCTTATATATGAACTAGGATTTCAGTTTGCATCAACTGGTCTTAGATCGATGTTTATAGTTTGGAAATAGTATGTTATGTGTTACTCCCTCCATCCCATTAAAAGTTTCCATATTTCCTTTTTTATTTGTCCCATTATAAATGTTCACTTTCAAAATTTATTAGCCAATTCCAAGTTTACCCTTAAACACACACAACCAGCATTAATAAATAATATTGATAGACGCAATTTACAAGGGCATTGTTGTCATTTGGTAAGCGAAAAAGAGTAATCATTTAATCTATATTGAACTTTGTATTTTTCAAACCATGACACTTCTAATGGGATGGATGGAGTAATTATTTTGAGATTGAATCATTTTGACGACTAATTAGTGTATTGAATATGTACTTTTCAAATCACCAAAACGACGAAACAATGCTTCGAAACGACAAAACAATGCTCCAAAACGACGAAACACTGCTTTAATTAACAAAACTCAAGTCGTTTGGATCACGTTTCAAGTTAAGTTATACATCAATCGACTCGTATTCTTTTTCTGATCAAAAGCCTTAAAACATTAGTTCGAATAGGAAAAAAAATATAATGTCAAAGTCCTTTTATTTGTGTGGGGGGGGGGGGGGGGGGGCATTGGGCCAACTTTTTTAAAATTTGGGATCGCCATTTATGATAAAATGAATAAGGATTATTATCAGTCAATTCTATTCATTAAGGATTATTTAAATCTAATAAACCCAAATAAAATTTTTCATTAAATGATCCGTTAAATTTAAATCAATGCGTAACCTTGACTTAGTGATCAATTTTTCATACATTAGCTTTTCATTATATAGTTGTTAATTTTTGTCAAACTTATAAACCAGAAAACTAATTAGTTATCATGTTTTATAACAAAATAAATACATTTAATGCATTATTATTATTATTAATAGACATATACGTGTATATAATATAAACTTACCGGACAAACTCAACAAATATCTACAAAGGATTAGGGATGAGATCGGGACCGTACCGTACCTATACCCGAAAGTACCTGTACCTAAAATCAGTAAATCTGGATACTCATACCCGAATTATATGGTACGGGTACAGGTACTTTGGGTACGATACTCGCTTTATACTCCTTTGTTCTTTTTTTTAAATCTCCACTAAACTAGGTATCGGTAATGGTACGATGCCGACAATCAATTATCTATAATACCAAAACCGTAATACCACAACTATAACCGTAATGCCGCAACCAAAACATAATACCAAAACTAAAAATGAAACAAATCAACCATAATATAAAATTCATTCAAAATCAAGTTATGAATACCAAAACATGCAAAGTATCAAATTTTTTTATTAAAATCTATAAACCAAAATTAACTTATACAAAGAAAGTCAACATTCGTTTAATCTTCGCTAGTCATCTTTCCATTTTCCCTTTTTCCTTTTCTTTGTTTATTTTATCCTCAATTTCTATAGAAAAACAAGAGATAAAAATAATACATGTTATTTAATGATATACACAATTACACATACATGAAATAAAAATATACGAATACACAATATATAAATATACACGTATAGATTGAGAATGAACTTATTCAACTAATATATATTATGTTTTGCAAATCTCGTTTGAAAGTTAAATCATGAGTGTTGGAAACCTAATAAAAGCCCCTACATATTATAAACGGGTACCAACACCCGTAATACCCATACATGTACCCGAACGTACTCGTACCTATAATCAATAAATTTGGGAACCCATACCCGTACCCGATACACACGTACAGGTACGGATACAGGTACGGGTATGGGTTTTCAGGAAAAAAATCTCATCCCTTCAAAGGATCATCAAACCTCAATTGTGGATGTTGTTAGTTTCTCCTTGTGTTTCTTATTAGCTTTACCCATCTGTGCTTCCTCATCTCGTATGACTCAATGACCCAATCACCATGCTTACCATAAAGTAAGTTCCCCAAAACAATTCCAATTACAAACCCACTTCCAACTCCTAACAACATGATCACCCAATTAGTTTTATCACCTGGGAAGAAAGACCCACACTCAATGTTCTTCGGTGGAAGCGTTAGTGTCCTTAAAATTTGGCATTTCTTAGATAAAGGTGTTCCACACAAATCGGGATTACCCATGTAGGAGTTGTTCTCAAATGTAATTAATTGTTTCCCTTGAGGTATGGCCCCATGAAGATGATTGAATGACACATTAAAAACTTCAAGGAAACCAAGTTGTGACAATTCGTGAGGAATTTCCCCTGCTAGCTTGTTTTGGGAGAGATCCAAAGATTCAAGATTCTTTAAGATGGGAGGATACGACCTGTAAGATGGTTATTTGAAAGATTAATGGATTGAATCACATGTAGATAATACAGTGATTCTGGGATCAACCCTTCAAATTTGTTACTAGAGAGATCAATAACTGTGAAGATGTTTAAAATACTAGGGTACTTCATCTTGACACCTTTGTTAGCGTCATCAAGTACCTCACTAGAAAATTCGACTTTGGGTCAATATGCAGATATATTTCCATAACAGAAGATTTTCTAACATTAAACGATTTCATTGCATTCCATGTTTGAAATAACTTTTGTTGCAGTTGTCCACTAAAACCATTGTTGGAAATGTCTATGATGCGTAACTTGAGGAATGGTGAGCCAATTGTAGCCGGACCTTGAATCACACCAAAAAACTTATTGGATTGTAAAATGAGAACTTGTAGTTTAGCAAGAGTTCCCAACCAAAATGGAAAGACGTCTTTGAAAGAGTTACCTCCAACATCGAGAAATTCTAATTTGGTGCAATTAGTCAATGATTTTGACAGTTGACCTGTAAATTGATTTTCACTCAAATCAATTTTCTTCACCAGACTTCTTTGAGTAAAGGCATTCATCATTGGCCCATGGAAGTTATTTCTTTTTAAATCCAAAACTTACAACAAGCTGGCAAAGTTGCCTAAACATGGAGGAAGCATTCCAGTCATGTTGTTAGAAGACAAATCTAACACTTGAAGGGATTTCATTTCACATATCAGTGGTGGTATTTCACCGATTAGTTTATTGTTTGAGACATCGTAAATAACCGTGGTTAGCGGTGGAACTGGAATTCTTCCTTGTAGCTGATTATACGAGATCTTGAATTCTTCCAAACGAACCCATGGGAGAAAATGGGGTTGCCTATGAAATCCAGTGATTAAGTTGTTTGAAAGATCAAGAATCTGTAATGTTTCTTTGGTATTATTCAAAATCCACTCTGGGACAAGGCCGGTAATGTTGTTGTTGCTAAGAGTTAAGATTGCCAATTTTTTTTGGGAGTGCAAAAAGATTGGAAATTCTCTCAAGTTGCATGATGAGAGTCCTAGATAAATCAATTCTGGTAACACGGTCAGATTGGTGTAGTTGGTGTCGACTAATGATACTTTTTTATAACCTAACAACAAAACTCTGAGTTTGGTGAGTCCTACGAACGTACCAAGGTCCAGTCTGCCGCTAAAACTGTTATCTTCTAGGGTAAGCCATTCGAGACATTTGAAATTGGAAAACGAGCTTGAAATTTCTCCTTGTCTATGATAGTTAATTTGGTAAGGTTCATAAAAGAAGATGGGATATGACCATAGATAGAATTTTGCCGCATTGTAACAGCACTAAGTTTGGTAAGATTCGAAAGAGAGGGCAGAATTTCATCATATATGTTGACATAAACTAGACTCAACACTTCAAGGTTTGTCAGTCGGCATAACCATTCATGTATGCGTCCCTTTTCACAAACTTCCAAACCAACAGGGTTTGAAAGACGTCTTGGCAATGTAGGAACTAAGCCCATGAGCTCATCTTCACCAAGTATCAAGAGAGTCAGCCGGGTCATGTTAGAGAGAGAACGTGGGATGCATCCAGAGAAATAGCATGCATAAAGGGACAAGTATACCAAATGGTTTAGTTTGCTTATGGATTGTGGTATACTCCCAACAAAACTTGTGGCTCCCAGATCCAAATGCTCAAGTAAGGTGTTGTTTTGAAATTCAGGTAATGAACCAGTGAGGTTTGGGTTTTCGCTCATATCAAGATATTTGAGATTGGGTAAATGAAATATTTTTGACGGAAACCAATCTCGAAGCCGACAACCTTGAAGATCAATTGACCTCAAAGAAGAAAAGTTAGACAAGAAAGGAGGTATGAATGAATTGATGTCAACACCTGAGAGATGTATGCAAACGCATTCACACTCCTTTGGCTGCAATCCTGGTCATCTAATCGAGTGAGCATCAGTCATCTTGATCTTCTTAGTAAGCATCCTGTTCAATTCAACAAATCAAACCCTTAGGTCAGAACATAACTCGTTCAACAAAAAAAACAAAATTCTGAATTAAATCCGCTTGTCGAACTCAATAAAAGAAGCAATCAATGGTGGTGGTCAAACCCTGCTTGTTTAACAAATAAATAAATAAAACCTTTTTTTCCTTAAATTATCTCCTCACCAATCAAACCAACTTGTTTGATTTAATATTTCTTTTTCTTTCAATCACAGCATACACTTGTGTTTGACTTTTGTGTTTTCCCACTTTTTTCCTTGTGATCTTAGAGTACAAAAGTAAAACACCAAATTCCTTTTTACCTTTTAATAAATCCCTGCAATCACGCCATATCAATAACGACTTTGATTGACGTCTTGCCTCCTTATCAATCACGACTTTGATTGACAAACTCCAAGAGCGGTTATACCAATTCAAGTCCCGGATTAATAATCAACACACGAATTAAACGAATAACCCTCGTTTATATTAATTAGAAAATATAACTCTAAAAACTGATTACAACTTTCTCAAACCCTAACTCGGTTTGACTCTTGATAAACCCTAACTCGGTTACATCTAGATGAACCCTAACTCGGTTACATCTTGTTCACCCTCTATAATGCCTAACCACACTCGGTCGTATGAAAACGCATGGGCGGATCAAGTTAATTGGGTATGGGTTCACGGAAACCCACTGAGTTTCGGATTTTATATAGAATGCCTATATAAAATATGATAGTAAACCCACATATAAATTGTAAGTGAACAAATAAGCAAAGTTGAACCATGGTTTAATGGTAAAAACCTTGCTTTATTATTGTGAGAACCCGGGTTCAATTCCCACTTGCAGTAGATTCTTTAATTTTTTTATAACTGATTACTTAGTCATTGGTATGTGTATCTTACTATCTTATGCTTGGCCCAACAACTTAGCTAGCATGCAAATCGGATTGCTATGTATTACATAGAAAGAGAGATAGGCTTAGCCTTTCTAAAAGAATGTTTTGGTCATTAATTTGAGGAAACAAATATGATCTTTAGTAAAATCCCATTCTTGGTACACTGAATCGACCCGAAACCGTCGAATTGAATCGAGCCATCGAAGCAACACGAGCAGTTAGAACGACCCGAACCGTAATACCGACCCGAACAGTGAACCCATTGAAAAATATTCCTAGATCTGCCACTGTGAAAACGCATTACCACTCCTTTGGCTGCAATCCTGGTCATCTAATCGAGTGAGCATCAGTCATCTTGATCTTCTTAGTGAGCACCTGGTTCGATTCAACAAATCAAATCCTTAGGTCAGAAGATAAATCGTTCAAACCAAAAAAAAAAACAAAACAAAACTCTGAATTAAATCCGCTTGTCCAACTCAATAAAATAAACAATCAATGGTGGTGGTCAAACCGTGCTTGTTTAACCAATAAAGAAATAAAACCTTTTTTTCCCTTAAATTGTCTCCTCACCAATCAAACCAACTTGTTTGATTTAATATTTCTTTTTCTTTCAATCGCAACATACACTTGTGTTTGACTTTTGTGTTTTCCCACTTTTTTCCTTATGATCGTAGAGCTACAAAAGTAAAACATCAAATTCCTTTTTACCTTTTAATAAATCCATACAATCACGTACTTGACCAAACCCTCCGCATCAATCACGACTTTGATTTACGTCTTGCCTCCTTATCAATCACGACTTTGATTGACAAACTCTAAGAGCGTAACCGCTCTGATACCAATTCAAGTCACGGATCGATAATCAACACACGAATTAAACGAATAACCCTCGTTTATATTAATCAAAAAATATAACTCTAAAAACTTATTACAACTTTCTCAAACCCTAACTCGGTTTGACTCTTGATAGACCCTAACTCGGTTACATCTAGATGAACCCTAACTCGGTTACATCTTGTTCACCCTCTATAATGCCTAACCATAACTCGGTTTATATAGGCTAACCTAACTTGCTAGTCAAGACATTACTAAATATTATAAAACCCTAATTCTTGGGTTGGGCCTTACACTTGGGCAAACAACAATTGACCCAACAGTTTATACTTTGTGCTCGTGCTCTGCATCACTTATTATTTATGGCGAGTCTTCTAGACCAATCATGGGAAAAGACGCCGGAGCTCCGACAACGCGTACATCTCGTGTTTATAGAAATTTTTATATCGTAATATCCATTTCAATGAGAAATTAATATCGTTTTTGTTTCTTTTACATATTCAAACACCTGTGCAAATTAATCGTGTTTTGTTGCGTAAGAAACGTAAAAATTCCGTCTCCCGAATGGCAGAAAGTTTTCAACAAAATCTCTAGTGAAGCCTTAGTGGCGACAACTTAGATTGGCGGTGTCAATAAGGTATTAGTGACGCATTTGCATTAGCAGTGAATTTGCCGCTACTATTTCTCGAAAACTTTGTTCCATTTGAGGATATTAATTTATAGGGACATTTGAATTCCGTGGAAGTTCATGGAATCTAGTGGGTCAAAAGAGTCATTTTGATAATTTTCTCTAGTTTTGTATTTATATGTTTGTATGTATGAATTTTGTTTCATAAACTTGTAGAACATTTTGTCTATTTATTTCAGATAGAACGTGATTTATATTTTTTTTAACATATATTGTTGGAAGTAATTTCAGACTCTAAGTCACAAGTCGATGAATTTGAGGGACTAATATTGACAAGTTGGTCATAATTGGTTGTGTTTCCTAATTACATTATGTTTCCTAATTGTACTATAATTATAATAGGTAATGTCTTTGATAACAAGTTAGGTTAAGTCTATATAAACATGTCATGGTTAGACATTATAGATTGTGGTGGTGTGAGATGCAACCGAGTTAGGGTTCATCTAAGAGGCACACACGAGATGTAACCGAGTTAGGGTTCATCTAGATGTAACCGAGTTAGGGTTCATCTAGATGTTACCGAGTTAGGGTTCATCAAGAGTCAAACCGAGTTAGGGTTTGAGGGTTTGTAATCAGTTTTTAGAGTGATATTTTCTGATTAATATAAACGCGAGTTATTCGTTTAACTTGTGTGTTGATTATCGATAAGGGACTTGAATTACAGGACTTGAATCGGTATCAGAGCCAAGTTCAAGAAATCGATAATCGAGTTAACTTTGATCGGCAGTGAGGCAGATCAACGGTATAGTGATTGGCGGCGATTGATGGCTTGAGAGGAGCTATCAATCGGCGAATATCGGACCAAGTTGCGTTTGTACCGATACATAGGAGCAGCGGTGTGGGTACTGTTACGGCGGCGCAACGATTAGGTTGTTCGTTCAGCAACATCTCAGAAACAAAGGGTTTCTAATCGGGATTCCGCTGTGGGAAAAAAAAATCTTGCATCGGAAACTAGTTTCTACAGTTATATGGTTTTGTAATTAAAGTATATTATTAAAGGTGTGAAAAGTGAAAAGGGCAAAATATTTGTGTGGTGACTACTGCTTCCTATCGTGAGGATAAAACAAAATTTAAAAAGTTTATTTTTTTGGTTCACGAGGAGTTCAAGAAGGAAAAAAAAGGTGTTTTATTTTCTTTCTTTTGGTTCAACGGCTTGAACTTATTATTATAGGTTACATAAGACGGTTTGATCATTATTATTGGTTTTTATTTGTGTTGAACAGGACGGTTCAATTCAATGTTCATATTTTATTGGCTTAAACGAGTTAGGTATTAACCAGGGTTTGATATACTTTATTTTACGAGCAAGCGATTTCGGTTCTGAAAAGTTGTTCGGAATTGATTTGTTCATATTGTTCCGACGGACTGGAGCAAGGGGTTGGACAAGCGCGTTTAACTTGGAGTTCGATTTTACAATGGTTAAACGAGTTATGTTTGGCCAGTCTATTGATTTAAACGATGTGCTTGTGGTTTGATTCGGGAACAGGAGATGATCAAGGAAGATTGTTGTCTGGTCGATTAGATGACCGGAATCGTAACCAAAGGAGTGGTTATGCGTTTTCATACGACCGAAGGGTCACAGAGGTAGTCGAGTTCGGGGGAGTTGAAGAACACATCTATGGATCAAGAAAAGTTCCGGGGATATCAAGGCGAAGATGGTTGTGAAAACCGAGAAGGTCAAGTTCATGGGTTAAATCAAACAGGGCAAAAGAGACATGCTCGGAGTTGAATGACCACTTATTTAGAGTCAGAAATTAGGGGGTGATTGTTGGAAGTAATTTCAGACTCTAAGTCACAAGTCGGTGAACTTGAGGGACTAATATTGACAAGCTGGTATAACTGGTTGTGTTTCCTAATTACATTATGTTTCCTAATTGTACTGTAATTATAATAGGTAATGCCTTTGATAACAAGTTAGGTTAAGTCTATATAAACATGTCATAGTTAGACATTATAGATTGTGGTGGTGTGAGATGCAACCGAGTTAGGGTTCATCCAAGAGGCACACACGAGATGTAACCGAGTTAGGGTTCATCTAGATGTAACCGAGTTAAAGAGTCAAACCGAGTTAGGGTTTGAGAGTTTGTAATCAGTTTTTAGAGTCATATTTTATTATTAATATAAACGCGAGTTATTCGTTTAGTTTGTGTGTTGATTATCGATATGGCACTTGAATTACGGGACTTGATATATCACTTGCATTTTTAAAACTAGTTAGAATCTAAATTAAATCATGTTATCTAAAAGAGTTAAGTACCAGTTTGGTACCTGTGGTTTGGCCAACTACGCAACTTTAATACATATTATTTATTTTGCGCAAATGGCTACCTCAGTTTCTTGCATTTTTAGTACTTCTTTTCTAACCCCGTCTATTTTTTCCGTTAAGTGAGAGATAATTTGGTAACTTCATTATTTTCTTTGTCTTTTTCTTTTCTTTTAAACGCTTATATCTTGTAAACCCTAAATCCCGAAATCATAACATCAAAATCCAAATCCTAAATCCCCAAACCCTTTCTCCATATCATAATAAGGTTTAAATTTTTACGATATTTGGGGATTTAGGGTTTGAATTTTAATGTTATGATTTGGAGATTTAGGATTTACAAGATATAAGCATTTAAAAGAAAAGAAAATAACGAAGTTACCAAATTATCCCTAACTTAACGGAAAAATAGACGGGGTTAGAAAAAA